>NC_141348.1:23302005-23574505 GCF_057382095.1 Aulonocara sp. 'chitande type north' Nkhata Bay
GTGTTTAACACCTGTATCACTCAGGCAAGGCAGCCAGTGGCTGAAGCCGAACAAGAAGCGAACCTCTTCAATGTCATCACACGTGACAGCGTCCTCATGTGACACCGGTGTGTCGGTGGAGGTCAGGGGAAGCTACACCAGGAGCAAGGACAACTCTGACTCCGAGCAGCAGGGTTCCAGTGAAGTTGAGTATGAATACATGGACATCAGAGGCGGTGAAAAGCTGGAAGGTCCGCCAGTACGTGACCCTCCTCCTCCTCCAGCTCCTGTGAGGATGAGCAGCAAGGTGGAAGAGGAGGAGGATGAATACGTGGAGGACGGTAACTATCATTACACAAACAGGCAGCCAAAGCTACGACAGGCTCTTCAAGACAAGAAAGAGCTGAATGTAGAGGGGACAGAGGCAGATGAATACGAGGATATGGACTGCTTTTCTGCCCCACCACCTGGCGGAGATGGTGTGGTGTATCAAAACTTACAGAGGGAGGAAAATGGGGCAGCGGGGCGCAGAGAGCAACACCAGTCTATGCGGGCCGGAGTCAGGGTTACGGAGCCTGCTGTCGGTGACAGATCTTTCGACAACCCAGGATACTGGCACAGCAGGATGTTTCTTAAGCCCAGTGCTGTGCCAACATGAAGAACATTTTAAATCTCATGGACTTCCCTCTCAAACACAGTCATGAAGGATCTGAAATGAGAAAAGCAACCAAAAGCCACGTTAAAGATGTAGCATGTAACAAAATGTACAAACCCCCCCAAACAACACGTGACTATTTTGCAGCTTTGTCCTTTGTTATACATCAAAATTGTTTTTATTATGTGATACAAGCTATATTTTTGTGTTTACATTGTAAATAAAGAGATTTCAGGTAAGAAATTGTGACAATATCATTTGAAGAATCATTTAAAGATGTTTACTCAATAAAAATATTTTGAATACTTGGTATGGAACTGCAACATTTTTATTTTAAATGAGCTGGTGAACTGTATAATGATGCAAAGTGTGCAACCTGTCAAAGGGCGCACATCTAATTACAGATTAACAAATATCCTTGGCTGAGCTATAGACATTTGCTCAAGTGGTAAATGCTCCCACAGGAGAAATATAATTATTAATGTTTCATTGTTCTCAGCTACAGCTGGGGGAGAAGTCAGTTACACCCTGTAAAAGGTGCTAGAAGCAAAAAAAAACAAACCCCAAAACCCACAGTTGTTATCCAAAAACTGAGAGAAACTAGCTTTTACACCATTTGGCGAGCCGGTCGAGACCCTCGTGCCGGATGTTTCACAGCCATGGTTTAAACAGTTGGTAGCGCGACTTTATTGGCGGGCTGGGGTCGCTTTACGTCAGGGTGAAGTGGGAGGGGCTTGCGGTAGCAGCTTCGGTCAGAGCTGAGCCGAGGGGAACTGTCGCTGTCCATAGCCGACTAGCGACTTCAGACTACACTGCCAAGATGTCCGACGACGAGCAAGAACAGACTATAGCCGAGGATCTGGTCGTCACCAAGTACAAGATGGGCGGTGACATCGCTAACCGTAAGTTAATGTCAGCGAGTAACTGTCGGTGACTGGATGTGACGACCTGCTCTTTTCGGCCTGTCGTACAGCAGCTAACATTGGTTCCCTATAGCAGCAACCATGTGGTTTAGATTCGAAGCACACATATGCTATCACATCTAGCTAGCTACCAGGTGCAGCCGGGTCGGTTGAAAGCTGCTTCTAACTGAATAACTGAACGACTGCTCGGCTTTCTGCTATTGTTACCCAACAGCAGCGATAGGGTTTCTTACAGGCAGCTGTCTGTGTCACTAACTAGTGTGGGATGCTAACAAACCAGCTAGCTCAGAATGGTGACCGGTGTTCGGCTGTAAATGTCACGTAAACGGTCACGAGCTGAAGCTCTTTTAAACTACGTTTATGGTGACAGATGACATTCATGGTCAGTCGACAGCATGAAATTTGCTCTAAAATCATTCACATAAGGCTTCTTTGTGCATTTAACGACCAGCACATTGTGGTTTCATGATCACTGCTCCATTATATGATGAAAACACAGGAAACACCTGCATTCTATAGATCTCAAACATCGCACAAGATGTATGGTTGTATTTAACAATTTAAGCAGTAATTAGGTCGAGGTACTTGGTCAGATTAATGCTGTAATGAAAAACAAACTTAAATCTATCCATTTAATCTATTTGGATGGATAGTGCAGTCGGGAGATGGGACATATTTGCTGTGGCACTACCTCATAGTACATTAAATGCATATCCTGGCCACCACAGTTTATATTTACACTCTGTGTTTGTGTTACAGTGGTGGTCTGGAGCTTATCTCAGCTGTCATAGGTCTAGCATGCTAACATAATCAGAAAAAAAAACTTATAGTGAGCTAATGCATCAATCTGCCTGACTTCCCTCCTGTCTCATCCAGAGGCTCTCCGTCTGGTCATGGAAGCAGCCAAACCCGGGGTGTCAGTGCTCAGTCTCTGTGAAAAAGGTGATGCCTATATAATGGTGGAGACCGGGAAGGTCTTCAAGAAGGAAAAAGAAATGAAGAAAGGTGAGGCCCGCATCTGCCCGTTATGGGTTTTTGTGTTTTTTGTGGGTTTTTTTGTGGTTTTTTTTGTTTTGTTTTGTTTTCCCGAGGTGGACACATCAAGGAAATTAGATCCAGTAGAACAAACTGTTGGCAGTGTTTTCTGTGTCATTTCGCACAGCATCGAGTAACTCTAATAGCAGAAGGGGCTTTAAAAACTAGCATGGTGACAGAGTAGATCTTCTAAGTGATATACTCCTCCATACTCCATTCTTGTATGGCTTTCTTGATTACATTTGTGGATAATTTCCAAATGAAGACTTGGTGGTTCTCTTCTCCCTCTTCTAGGCATTGCGTTTCCTACCAGCGTCTCAGTCAATAACTGTGTTTGCCACTTCTCTCCCCTGAAGAGTGACCCTGACTACACACTTAAAGATGGGGATCTGGTCAAAATGTAGGCACCATGCACTGTAATAATGTTACCCCCTCCTTTCCCCCGTGTGTCTCTAGTCTCCCAATGTATTGTCCTCCCTACTTTCTGTGTGATAGCTCCGCTTTCTCTTTGCTGTTGATTGTGTCCTTCATCTCTATGGTCTTGCCTCTTGTGTGTGCTGTGTGTGTGGCAAACGACAAGTAAGGTTTCTTTTTAGAACGGGTGGTATGCCGGATGTTAGCTTTACTGCCCATCTTATCCGCTAAATCCCATATATGACGTTACTCAAATGCAGTATTTGGCTTTGAAAAAGAAAGTCGATTCATCTTAGTTGTTGCGTTGCCACTAATGTCTTTGTCCTCTGTAACGTCTTTGTGCTGTGTGTGGATATTCAGTGTTGTAAAGATGTTTCTTCAAGTGTCGTGATGTGGTTTTTATATTTTTTGTTTTTTTTAATGTGTCTCACTCTGCTAACCTCTTTGCTGGGCACGTCTGGAAAGTTTAATACAGTCAGTAATGCTGTTGCCTTGAATTCATAATAAGTCCTTCACCATATTCCAGCTGATCTACTGCCAAAAAAGAAACTCACCTTGGGTTATAGCTTCCATTTATTGCAGATTAAATTGTGTATTTTTGTCTGACCTTCTCTTATTATTGTAGTCCTCACTAAGCTAATTTTCCAAAGTGGAACGATCTTTTGTCCTTCCCAGTAGATTTGATCTGATTACTTCCTGCATCAGTACTAGTACATTTGACAGCCGGGTAGCACTTAATTAAAGGCATGATCTGTATCCTACAGTTAGTTAATTCTTTCGTTTTACCTTTTCTTCTGATTTTGTGTAGCGATCTCGGAGTTCATGTTGATGGCTTCATCGCCAATGTTGCTCACAGCTTTATCGTGGGAGCCAGTAAGGTGAAAAAACAAAAAAGCAGACACGTGTACATATCACACCTTGGTCACAGTTTTGTATCATCTCATGTGAGTCCTGAAGTCGTCTTTTTTTGTTTTTCTATATGCAGGAGAACCCCGTCACAGGCCGGAAAGCTGATGTGATCAAAGCAGCTCATCTATGCGCAGAAGCAGCGCTACGCCTCGTGAAACCTGGTAACCAGGTATGTTTGAGTGTTTCATGAGGCTTTTCCACGTCAGCTGTGATCAGGACTAATATTCTCTGCAGGGGTGTGCTTTAGTCATCAAAACATCTAAATGACTTGTAATTATTAATTTGGCACAGATCTTACTTTTAATGCATTTTTGATAAGTGGAAGAAAATTAATGGATGTGTAATTCGCTCCAGTAGTGCTTCTTTGCTACTCTTTAGTCCACATTTTTCTGGCTCGAATACCATCATAGACTAGTTCTGCTACAAACTAGGTGTAAACTTATTTGCAGTCTCACATGTATTTTAACGGTTATGTCGTACAAAGATGTAATTTGGATGTGAAAGTAATTAATTTTCTCTGCCTCAGAACACTCAAGTGACAGAAGCCTGGAACAAGATTGCACAGTCGTTCAAGTGCACACCTATTGAGGGTGGGTTCCTATAAAAACCTTTGTATTTTAATGTGCTGTCTGTCTTCACATAACAAGATGATGATGTGTGGGATTAATGAGATGTATGGGAATGTTTTCATGGAAACAGTTCATGTTTTAAGCTTATGGGTTCCGCCCATCTCTTTGTTTTAAAGGTATGCTGTCTCATCAGTTAAAGCAACATGTCATAGATGGAGAGAAGACCATCATCCAGAACCCAACAGACCAGCAAAGGTACATCTTTGCAATAAATATGAACTAAAGACAAAATCACCCTATTTCCCTCAGTTTTCTTCCACTCGTCCAATTCAGGGTTATAGTTTGGGTGGAGCCTATCTTAGCTGTAACAGTGTGAGTGGGAGGGCACACCCTTAAAAGGTCACCAGTCTATGACGAAGCTATCACAAAGACACAAACACAGTTTCACACACGTGTTCACACCTACAACCAATTTAGAACCGTCAGTTAACCTAACATGCATGTTAGTCTCCCAAATCAAAGGAACCTAACATACACAAGATGCCACAAAGCTGCTGCAGTTGCAGGCACTTTTAATAATTCAAAAATAATTACTTACAAAGATCGAATACAAATAAGAAGAACTGGAGCCAACGCAAAAACAAACAAGAGGAGGAAGACCGAGAACCGACCACTCAGTGGGCTGGTTCGGATTCAGGTTGATCTTCTAAAAATAATGTTAATAAACTAGTAAAACTGAAACAGGGCTGCTGATAACTCCCAGCTTAGGTAATAATGAACAAAACTGTTAAAAGCAACTGAAGGAGCAAACGCACCTACAAAAGAGACTGCTCTGTCTCCTCTGAATTTATATGAGGGTGGGTGAGCCTGCTTGCTAGGGATGAATGCAAGAGGAAAGAGCAGGCTTAATATGGATGATAGAAAAATGATAACCAGATGGTAGATGTGCACACTGAGCCGTGCATAACAAATGCCCACGTCATTTGAAAAGATTTAAAAAAAATAAAATACTGCATGGCCTTGTGACTTTTTTTAATAAATCCAAGTTCTCTGTAAAGACAGAAAACAGAGGAAAACAGAAAACAAATATTTTCGCTCAGGCTATCCCACCACTGAATTTGATCAGTTTTGGAGAATCCCACTGCTGAACTTCATCCACCTTCCAGTGCAATCCCAAGAAATCTGTTTTGTGATGCTAACTCTTGTACAACTGTAGAAAATCTGGTTATGTGACAGTTTTTTCAGTCATGAATTTAAAAGAAAGAAAGTTTCATAAATGTATATTCATGTAATGTGTTGCTGTCCAGTGCAGGGTAGGTATGGGCCAAGTTATTATTTTTGAATATTGGCATTGCCCCAGAATGTGACTGTGTGCATGTACGCAGCTTTTCTGCCTGTGTGACGATGTCAACAGCGGTAGTTGTGCTGCATTGGAATGAAAAATATTTAGAGGGAGATCCTCCTGAGTAACTTGAATGATTTTTGTGGGACTGTTTGTATTGTGGAATAAAACTGACGCTCGCAATGTGTTTTGACTGCCTGCTCTTTCTGTTGATTGTCAGAAAAGACCATGAGAAGGCAGAGTTTGAGGTACATGAAGTCTACGCTGTGGATGTGTTAATCAGCACTGGAGAAGGAAAGGTTTGTTGTTTTTCTTCTTGTTTGTGAATGGATGTTATGATTCTGCTCCCAGTAATCAGCACTGAAGTATTGTGTTCTATGCGATTTGCTTTTAGGCCAGAGACTCGGGTCTGCGGACTACGATTTATAAGAGGGACCCGAGTAAACAGTACGGCTTAAAGATGAAGACCTCTCGTACGTTCTTCAGCGAGGTTGAGCGACGTTTCGATGCCATGCCCTTCACTCTCAGGTGGGAACACCACACTTTACTTGTAGCCAGCTGACAGCGAGTTGGGTGCTAACAGCCATTTTTCATTCAGAGCTTTTGAGGATGAGGCCAAAGCCCGACTCGGCGTGGTGGAGTGTGCCAAACATGAGTTGCTACAGCCCTTCAGTGTGCTGCATGAGAAAGAGGGTGAGCGTCTTGGCTCTCTGCTAGACAGGTTTGAATTATTCACAAGCTGTTAACCCTACGCCTGTATCTTGTTCTCAGGAGAGGTTGTAGCTCAGTTTAAGTTCACGGTGCTGCTGATGGCCAATGGGCCTCACAGAATCACCAACGGACCTTTAGACCCAGAGCTGTACAAGTCAGAGCATGAAGTTCAGGATCCAGAGCTAAAGGTAAGAATGATAATAACAATAATAAATATATATACAATAAGTCAATTTCATTAAACGTCTTGTTCACATCATGTCAAACTGTTGTCTCTTCTCTAGACTTTACTACAGAGCTCTGCAAGCCGCAAAACACAGAAGAAAAAGAAAAAGAAGGTAATATTTTATTAGTAGTAGTAGTAGTAGTACATGCCAATGCATTTAAACCTGACGTCATAAGGTAATGTTTCAGATGGTGTGATTTGATATTGATATGGTAAACATCACAGTTTGGAAATATCAAAAATGACTGTATTTAGTGTTTGCTGACTGAGATGTTATTGTTGTGAAATTAAAGTGGTAAGTGCCCTGATTGTTTAGCAGTAGTTTGTGGACGGAGATGAACTCAAGGAAGACTCGTGTATGCTCATGCTGCGGTACTGTTTGGCCTGTTGGCGCTTTTGGCTGTGAAATGAAAAGGATATAATCAGGGTGCACATAAGTGGTCCGCAGGTGCGCATTCGCTGTCAAAATAAAAGACACGCCCCAGATAAGAAGTTGAAATGCGCGTTTGGGTACATAAGATTTTCTGGAGGAGGACAGACATTTGTTTAGCACTCTTAAAAATATCAAAGAAGCAAACTCCTTTAAGCAATTACTTTAGTGTTCCTCCACCTCCAAAGAAATGTCAGAAGGAGTCCGAACCGCAAAAGAAGCATGTATTCTCGGAAAAGTGGTTGCAAGAGGTGAGCTGTCTTCCAACAAATGATGAACGCACAGAGATGTGGTGCAGAATATGGTGTGAAGATCCCACTCTAGCAGACAAAAACAGTGCCTTTAATATGTATGCAAACGTGCGTTGCAACTTCTTATCTGGTTTGCGTCTTTTATTTTGACAGCGAATCCACACCTGCGGACTAATTATGTGCACCCCTGGATATAATGCTTTTAAAAGGTGTTATGGGTACATAATTGATGGGGGGTAATCTTATTGGTATGTGGTTGTTAGGCAACATAACGATGTCATGATATATATCGTTCAGCTTTTGTGGATCTGAATCGTTTACATAAAATTAAAATGATAGGATTCTTTCATAAGGTGTTGCGGGTGCATAAAAGCAACGAGTTCAGTAACTAGATCATAAGCCCTCATAATCGGGTCATTCCGAACAAATTTTGGAATATGGTAAGATGGGACTAAAATCTACAACAATGCCTCCTTTTACTGATTTACTTATTTCGTTTGATCTTTAAGGCCTCAAAGACAGCAGAAAACGCAAGTGGACAGCCGACTGAGGACACAGAAGCCGCAGAATGAAAACTGCCTTTCCACACATGCAAGACTCCAAAGAAATGCAAGAGAAAACATGACAAATTTCCCTGAACTCGCTGCCCATTCTCAACTCAGTATAGCCAATTAAACTGATCAATTCATAAGAGCATTGGCATCATATAAATATTTGACATTCCTATGTGAATTATTAACCCTTTATTGCATTCATGAAAAGGGTTACAGCACCGAGGATCCTACAGAATCTTTACAGATGGTTTCAGTAAATTTGTTGCTGAATGTTAATTTTTCTTTTAAATTTATAAGTATATTAGTCCTTTTTACACTTGTATTGTTGGCAGCTGAAAACTTTATTTTTGAGTGGACTGGGGCTTACAAGTGGGCATTAATGGGAGTAAACTGGCATAAGGTTTGTGAATTATACCAACAGAAACTTGCATCATATTTGTTTAATGCGTCGTATCATGTTGTGTGGGATTTGCCACATTTCTCTTTGGCAACAAAGTCATTTCAGGAGATGTGTTAACAGACTTTTACATTCATGTGGAAATCCAGAGGTTTGATTGGCCGCCTTTAAAGCTCACTTTAAGTGCTAATTTTTCATCCACTTGATTATTAAGACATTTCTTAACCACGCCATGCAGTAAAGGGTTAAATTATAATTTTATCTCTCATTAATTGTTACAATCTACAAATGATCTGACTGCAGGACCTGAGAAACACAGACATGCTTACAAATTGGTTTTTACTTAGATTTTATGTATTGGAGGTTTATTCTTCTATAATAATGACCGGAGTACATTTTTCGCTAAAGCTACGAAGTTTTACCTACACTAGATTTTTAAAAGCAATAACAGAATTAGCAGAAGAGCAAATATTTTTAAGTATACTGGCAACAAAGTTGTAATCAGCTTGACCTAAGGGAACAAACTGCTACATTTACTGCCATTCCCCTTGAATTTTATGAAAAGAGAGAACTCTATAACTGTATGTTCCAGTTTAACGACAGGAAAAGGAAAAAAAAGAAAACTTTTCTATCAGTGATTTGCTTTACTACATCATTTGTCTCGTGAAGCATGACAGCTAAAGCTGATCAGGTTTTAGGTAAACTCTTCTGGGTGTCTTCAGAGGAGTTGGACCATGCAGATCATCTCTGGTCAGAGTTTGATTTTTGAGATCTGGGATAATGTTGGGTCACATTTGTCAACAGGTGAATATGTTGGAAATCGGAAAATCCTGCTTTGTAGCTCAGTCAGTGGGCAATGGACCTTTACATCTATGAAATAAAAAAACATTTTCATACACTTGTCTTTCATCATTTCTTCAGGGCATTGCTGTATTATGTCTAGTCTAAAGTATCAAGATCATCAGATTGTGTCCAAAAATTAGACGTTTTGTTTGTCTTTTAATGTTTGTTTTAAGCTATGAAGCAAATACTGATATTAGCAGAAACTCAACACAAACTGTTCAAGAATCCTGTTTGAGACAGTTTTGTATCATGATGTGTTATTCTTCTGGAAGCTGGTGTCAGAAGATGGACATTGTCAAAAACAATACTCAGGTAGGCAGTGGTATTTAAACAATGCTCTGCTGATACTGAGGAGCCTGAAGTGTGCCAAGAAAATATCCACCATGCCATTACACCACAGGCAGCCTGAGCTGCTGATACACAGCAGAACGAAGCTGTGCTTTTGTGTTGTTTATGCAAAGTACTGACCCTGCATCCTAAATATTGCATCAGTATTCGAGAACCATCAGATCTGATGATGTTGTTTCAATCTGCTGTTTCTAATGTTTGTTGAGTCTGTGCAAATTGTAACCTCAGTTTCCAGTTCTTAGCTGACAGGAGTGGGAATAAGTGTGGTTCTGCTGCTGTAGTCCGTCTGTTTCATGGTTTGAACTGCTCTTCTGCCGACCTTGATCGTAACAAGTGTTTATTTGAGTTACTATTTCCTTCATGTCAGCTTGAAGCAGTCTGACCTCTGACATCAACAGAACATGTTCCCCCAGGCAACTGCCGCTCACTGGATATTTGTGGATATTTTTGGACCATTCTGTGTAGGGCCTGGAAGTGGTTGTGTGGAAAAATCCCAGTAGTTCAACAGTTTCTTAAATACTCAGACCAGCCTGTCTAGCACCAAGAACTATGTTTAAATTCACTTAAATCACCTTTATTTAACTCAATGATAATCTAAAGTTAATTTGGTTTGATTTAGAAACACACATATACTGGTTATTAGATAAATTTCTAAACACTTTCAAAATATACGTGTAAAACAGCTGGAATGAATGAAAGATCCAGGTGAACTTCTAAAGGGACATTGAAATAAAACAGGATCTTCAAAGCAGGTTTGTGGCTATTTTGTGAAAAAGGTGTCAGAAAGGTCTACGAACAAAGACCTGCACTTTTGGTGTTAGTCCACCATTGTGTATGAATATGTGTATTTCAACACACACACACACACACACACACACACACACACACACACACACACACACACACATATTGCATTATTAATTAATAATCGATTACTATGATTAATATTTATGACTTTAACAGCTGATTCAGTAATTTTGTGTTAGTAATGTACACTAAAAAATGCGAGTCTTAACAACACATAAAATCAATAAAACCAACTCGACTGCAGGGTTAATTTTGTGCTCAACGGAAGGTCGTCGCCTTTAGAAAGCAGGAAAAGTGGTTGGAAAATATCACCTGGTTCGCTCGTACGTCGATTTGAACAGTTGGACTACATTTCCCGTTGAGCTGAGGCGCTTCAGCTGTCGCCTGAACATGACGTCACGACACTTTTAAAAGCCGCTCGTTTTCTTCGTCACATCCTCTTTCCGTTGCTCTTCTCGCTTTGAGGTATGTTGAGTTTATTCCCCGCTAACAGGATCCAATTTAATCTGCTAATTTAACCGGTCATCCACTCTTACTGATCACTAATTGTTTTCGTTTTCACAGAAACCTCTCCACACGATGAGAGCCAAGGTGAGATAACAAACCAATATCGATATTTCAGCTGTTTGTGTCCTCTTCCCGCGCCAGCTAATGCTGCTAGCTCCTTCCTTAAGCTCTTCGTGTTTATATCATTAAATATACCCTGCTACCCAGCTCCTTAAAATATTAATAGAATTTTAAGTGATAACAGGGCATTAGCTACATATAGTAGTATAAATGCTAATACTACTAGAAGCTTTTCTTTGGGGCATCTTGTAATGTTGGCACCGTAGCTAGCTGGCTGAGCCCAGGCAGCCATGCGTGTTTGAAAACAGATCTGCATGCAGCGTGACAAACACCACTGTGAAATGCTTTTTAGTACAAACATGTACTGCATGTTCTGAGGCCCTGTAACTGTCTGCATCACAGTAAGCATGTTGTCCAAGTAGTGGCGCAAATGTGGTCTTGATGTACTCTTAATGACTGTGCTTTTTCTCCCTTTTTTCAGTGGAGGAAGAAGCGTATGCGCAGGTAAGCATCATGATAAACAAAGAAAATGTCTTTGTCAGCTCCCTAATCCAAGCTGCTTAAATTTAGGCTAGACAACACAATTGTTTAGGCTTTGGAAAAGTCAGGTTTATAAGGAAGGAAGTCTGTTTTTTTGTTTTGTTTTATTTTACATTTAGTGGCTATCATTGAGCTTTAACTGTAAAGTATGTTAGGTTGGGCTTGTTCAAATGTTGACAATTGTTTGCCCCTACGTTTCAATTGGATGCAGGGAAAATTATATCTACTGAAAATGACCTGGGTTATATAGTTCCTGAGCAGCATTACTCCAATAACTGAAATTCAGTTTTCAGCCAAGTTTGTACAGTGTCAGTGTTTAATTTAAAGATGTACAGGTTTGTAACTGAGGGAACACTGTTAAAAAGCTTTACAAAATGAATGAATAAATGAATACACGTCAATGTACTCACAAACTCGCTTGGTCTAGGTGGTGATAAAAATCATTAAATAGAAAACACTCCTGTCCTGTCCTTAACAGCTGAAGGGAAATTTACATGATTGGTCCGATATTGATGGGCATCACAGGGCTGTCCAGTTTTGGTCATAATCTCGATAACTAGTATTACTGAATTATAGTTTAACAATTTTTGTTACTATCTTAGTCCTTGTGCTATTGAGTGTTTTACTGACAGCTGCTGTTTTCCAACAGGCTGAAGCGTAAAAGGAGAAAGATGAGGCAGAGGTCAAAGTAAGCCCCTCCTCCTGCCTGCCAGCTGTGATCACATCTGAGCCTCTCCAGGTGACTGACATGCGGACGAAGGGGGATTGCTCGGCGGTTCCATCAACGAAATTAAAGGCCTAAACCCCCGATTTCAGATGACCACGCTTTTCACGGAGCCCGCTGTGACAGTCTGACTGGAAGATGGTGAAGATGCTGGAGAAGAACATGACTACAGCTGCGTTGTTCATGGACCATAATGCATCTTGTTTCTGTACAATTGTTTGTGGTGTTTTGAACAATAAATGAACACTGTTAAATTACCACCAGTTTAAACCTCTTGATTTTTATGTTATAAAGTAAGGCTAGGTTGACTGACTTGTACTTGAAATAAATTACACTACAGGTGTTGGATGTGTCCTTGATTCAAATGGCTAAATTATGGCAACATGTCTTGCAGTTGTCTAGAAGCCTGGTAAGGAACTAATCATTTCATTCAGGTGTGTTGACCCAGGGTGTTATCTAAAACCTCCAGGACACTGGCCCTTGAGGCCTGGAGTTCGACACTACTGAATTACACAATGTGTAAGTTTTATCAGGGCTGTCGGGCAGGCTAACTGCATGCAGGGAGTGTTAAATGTTAATGTGTTAGCTGGATGAAAAGAATTGGAGGCAAATGTAACTGCAGGTGATTTATCCAAGTGCCTTTTAGAAAAATTGCTTTCGATCTGAAATCAAAAAGGTTAAAGTCCTTCAGTTGGAAGACAACTTATAGTACACGTTGTGTTTAAAAGCAGAGGTCAAGATTGACTCCTGTGTGAACTGCTAAAGGGTCAGCTGTGACACAGAATCCTGGTGGCAGTGTTTTTAGTTCAATCAAGTTGTAAATTGCATCTTGCTGATGAAATGCTGCTGTTCAGGGCCATCCCACAACAAGTCATTCATTTCCATTATTTTTCATCTCTATTTTCAACCATTCTGGTTCTTTGTTTTTAGCCCAATGACATAATGCAAAATCTGCTACATAGTTGCTCATTAGAAATAAACTTTATGAATGAAAAGATCAAGTATGGACATGTTATTAAAGTTAATAAAATTTCATACTATTAAATTTCTTGCAAAATGTATGAAATGTATTGAAAGGGACAAATATCCCCTTTGCAGGCATTAATATACACTGATAATGAGTAGATGTGGATTAGAAAGTCACTATTCAGTGTATTCAAGGCTAAGTACCTGACAATATTTGAGTAAATGTAGTAACTTTCCCTTTGTATATGCCACTGTAAATGAAATGCCCTATTTCCTGTATATTCTAATTTAAACTACATCGTTATCTCATTCTCTTTTCAAAACCTGCTGGACTGTAAAGGTTTACTATAGGAATATCAAACACGTGGTTTGATATGAAGTAACCTGCCAAACGGTCCAGTCTGGTCCATCTGATTGCTTTGAAAACTGAAAAATTTCACAGAAGATAAGGTTAGCTTTTGGACATTAAGAAGTGTGGTAATTTTAACTTGAATAGTACCTATCAATGGTAGCTATTCATTCAGAATGTGTGGATTTCTGGAATATATGCATCCCAAAGTTTTTGAGTTTGTTTGTTTTTTTTTTTAATTTATAAGTATACACAGAAAGACTATATATCTCTGTTTGAGTTTTATAATTTAAATTAATTTACAGATCGTTGCCTACTGGGTAAAATACGACCAACTGTTAACCAACTGGTCTTCAGATAACTGAAGAACCTTTGTAACACAAGTAACGACATCATTGTAACTGTAATTTAGTTACAGAATTTAGTGCAGTAACATTTGCCTTCTAGATGGCAGCAGAGTCTTTCAGGCTGGAGTCAAAGAGTTTTCCCAAGCTCTTGACTGGTTGTTCCGTTATGGACGGGATTATAGTTCCTGAGATTGAAAACCGGAACTTGTCCGTCACCTTTCCCTTCTTCAGCACCATAGATCTTGACTTGGAAGGTTTGACACTCATCCTTGCCCCTGAGATGAGACTCTCAAGACCTCATAACATCCACCTGCACCCTGGGACTGATGGCATCGTGATGGTGAGATGCCATCAGTCCTGACCTAGTTAGCGGCCCTCTACACTCCACCTCAGCGGCCTTGACCACCATGTACATTGCGAGAGCAAAGAGCATAACTGAGATGGTACAGCCTGTTATTATACCTTTCCTGAGGCGATGCCAGTCTGAAGTCACTGACCCAGAAGTGACCCTCAGTCTGAAATTGCCATAATAATCCAAGATCAGGTGCTTGATTTTGCTGGGAACATGGTGGAGGTGTAGAGCACGCCCAATCAGCTTGTGTGGGATAGACCCACAGGCATTTGTCAGGTCAAGCCACAAAACAGCTAGGTCGCCCTTGTTCTTGTGGGCTCCTCTTATAAGGTGTGTAACTACGTTAGTGTGCTCTAGGCAACCAGGAACTACTGGGAGCCCCCCCCCCTGTTCTGAACTGACGGATCAATGTAGCTGCTTCTAAGAAGAAACTCGGTCAGTCTCCGGGAGACGATGCTAAACAAAACCTTCCCCTCTGCGCTCAATAGCGAGATGCTCCAAAACTGGTTGATGTTTTTCGAGTCCTCCTCTTTGGGAATCCAGACTCCCTCTGTGCACCTCCACTGGTCATCAACTCTTGCTCTCTGCCATATCACCTTTAAGATCTTCCACAGATGTCAGAGAAGCACTGGGCAGTGCTTATGGGACCTGGGGAGGATGCTGAGCAGGCTGACTTGATGACCTCACACACCACCTTCAAACTTGGCTCTGTCAACTTAAACTCTGCTATGGGGGGTTGACGAGAGCTTCATTAGGTCCCAAATCTTGTTCCCTCTGTGGGTCACTCATGATGTCTTGAAGGAAGTGACTCACCTCCTCTATTGAGCATTTCAGCTGGCCGCTGTGTTTGTCCCGAGCAGTTGTTTTAGCAATAAAAGCTGCTCGTTTCCTGGCTCTCTCTCTTCCCCGTCTCCTGTGCCACTCTGCTCTGTGGAGGATTATCAGCTTCTTCCTCAAGATGTCACGCAGTCTGTCCTGACTCTCAACACTCTTAGTTCTCAGACTGGAAATCAAACGTGTGATTAAAACACAAGTTTAACTTATAAATACATGTTCATACTTTTATTTTACAATCAGAGAGAAAGAAAAAGAGAAGGGAAAGGTGCAGGACAGACAGAAAGGTGACAGGCTCAGGCTATATACACTAGTACAAAAATAGCACAGGGAGTATTTCCTGTTTTATTAGTATTTATTTTATTAGGGGTACTAAATAAGATGAGAGCTAAATTTAAGTATAAAGTGGTTAAGTTTGTACACTGGCCAAATGTTTGGGTCCTGTGAATAAACTACTATTCTTTTAGCTTAACAAGTGAACTGTCTGCTTGTTTCTTCTTAAAATAAATATGGCTCAACACCACCAACAGAACCAGCTAAGGCAGCATAACCGAAATAACCGAACTAACATTAACATTAGTGTAATTGATCGTGCTGTTTTTGCGGGGCTGTAAAAGTGATTTTAAGCTCAGTGTCAAGGTCCTCCTGTCCTCCACAGCTGTCTGCTAATGTTTATGCAGCATTCACACCCTTTTTACATGTTTCAGCTTGTTCTGTTTGTGAATATTCTGGCATTAGTTATTCATAAAATCGTAATGTCTTTTTAACGTTAAAGTCGATCTTTGAATGGCGTGCATCATAAAGTAAAAGCTTTAAAAGCAAGTGGAACCTGCATTAAGTACTAACTAACATCACTAATGTCAGATAACTTTGCTGACATGCAGCCAAATTGAACTTTTTCATGATCTTTGTCATTGGAACATTTCGCTGCACAAATAAGTGAGATAAAACCCAGTAATTACTTTTAAAATTTTACTTTTTGGCTGTCGCGTTTGAGCCATTTTTAAAAAATTGTATTTATTTATTATTTCTAATTTCTTTTTTAATTTGTTTCCTTTTTTCTCTATTTTTTCCCCCGACGTGTTTTTTTATGCTTTTGCTGCATTTATTCTGCTTTCGTTTGGCCCCTCGGGGCCACCGTAGTAAAATGGCATTTCAACAGTGTACATTATGTAGCGATGTCGCCGGGGGGCGCTATATTTCCACCGGGTCCTGCACATTGATACGCCGTAGAAGAAGACTTAGTATTGTAAACACAAGGATATGGCTGACGAGAGGGGTGGAGGGGAAGACAACGCCAACGACAACATGGGGAACCAGTTACAGCTCTTACCAGGTACCCGTTAAGCTGACCGAAAGCCTGCTCGGTGTTTTCACCGGGACAGTGCGTTTCTCTTCCTCCTGCTAAATGCTAGCTAACACACCTCCACAGCAGGCCACTGTTAGTGATCACTCTCACTGTCTCAACCCTCTGCTTTCGCTTTCTTTTCAATTATGCCATCAGTGCGATTTATTAAGGTGAAGCTTTTACGTCTAAGGCTTGTCAACGAGCTACCTAACTTAGCCTCTCTGTGTACACTTGTGCGCTGTGACAGACAATGAGGAGGAGGAAGAGGAGGATGACATGGAGACCGAAGATCGAGACAGTGAGGAGGCAGAAAAGCCCAACATCATCACCTTTGACCCTAGTCTTCCCACATCACATTCAGTGAGTCATGCATCACAATCCCTCTTATTCTAACATCTTTTTTTACATGATTTGCTTTCATGCATGTGATCCTTCTCAGAGTTTTAGTTTCTCTGCAGCTGCTGTGTTAATCTAACCCCCTTTTTGTGTGCCAGTACCTGGGTTCAGACATGGAGGAGTTTCATGGCCGTACGGTCCACGATGACGACAGCTGTCAGACCATTCCCGTGCTGCCACACACAGCTGTGATGCTGGTGCCGGGCCAGACGCTGCCTCTGCAGCTCTTCAGGCCGCAGGAGGTCAGCATGATGAGGAGCGTCATCCAGAGAGACCGCACTTTTGCTGTGCTCGCACACAGGTGTGTGATGCTGTTAAAATCTCTGTGTATGCTGGCAATCATGGAAAGATGCACAACGCCTACAAATGGAAAGCATTTTTTTGTTTTCATTTGAAGAAAATACAGTTGTGGTCAGAAGGTTGCACACACTCATCATAGGCATGAATGTCACTGCAATTTTGGGCTTTTAATGATGTCTTTGAACTGTTTTTTTCCCCCAGGGTTGAATGATTGTAAAACATATATCAGAAGTTTGAAATTATTTTTGGATTTTCTCTAATCCATGGAGGGTTAAAGTTATACACTCTGGCTTACACACACTCACTTAAATCTTCAAATATGTGAAGGTTATGCAGTGTCTTTTAACCTGACAAGTCTTAGGTCTATTAATATCTCATTTCTGATCACGGTTGACTACAACTGGTAGTGTCTCTTTCCCAGGATTGACCAATACTTAGAACAATGGGAAAGTCCAAGGACCTCACTATAAAACCAAAATGAATGTTTATGTTTTGTTTATTTGTTATGGTGGCACAGGTGTTTAGATTTTCCTGCACCTCAGGTGATTGCATGAGGGTGTGGTCACATGTTATTTACCTGACACTGGCGTCAGGTGAGGCTGCAAACCTAGTAACACAGTACTAGCTGCATAAATATGGTGGTGATAGCATCATGGTCCAGGTTTGTTTTGTTGCCTGTGGCTCTGGTACATGGCACAAAGTACATGAAATAATGAAAGTGTACCACCTCTAAATTCTTCAACTTTAACTCACTCACAGCTAGATGGTTAAAACGTGTATAGAATTGCATCTTTCAGCAGGGCAATGATCCCAAACACACACAAAAACTTGTTTTGGAATGGCTAAAGCAGGTAAAAGCTTCTGGAATGGTCTTTCTAAAGACCTCAAATCAATTGAAAACTTGTAAACAACACTTAAAAGCCAGGTCCATACCAGGAAATCAATGAATTGAAACGCACTCTTAACAATTCTGCCAAGAAGAGTGGCAGATCCTCTGTGGATTATAGAAAATGGGTTATAGAAAATCCCAGATAAATTCAGGCTTGTGTACTCTAATTCTTGTTTTAATGTTTGTTTGTTTTGTTGTTGTTGTTTTTTTAAGCCAAAATTACTATGGCATTCATGTCCACGTTGAGTGTGTGTGTAACCTTGTGACCACAGCTGCAAATTTCCATGACTCTTCTTTATGTAAACTGTTTCTTGTGGGTCACTGGTGGATAATTCTCAGCATTTCATTTCAATTTCTGCATCTGATGTGTGTCTGCAGCGATACAGGTGAGCCGGATGCAGAGTTTGGAACTACGGCTGAAATCTATGCATACAGAGAGGAGCAGGAGTACGGCATTGAAACAGTCAAAGTGAAGGCTATAGGGAGGCAGCGATTTAAGGTCCACGAGATAAGAACTCAAGCAGATGGGTAAGTTGAAGTTCCCTCATAAAGTATTAAACCAAAGGTGGGGGCTGAATTCTTACTGCCAATCCCTGGTTCAAAGATGTGCGACAAATCAACAAAGCCACACATAACCCTTAAAAAATGCCAAATGAAATCAAATATATGCAAAGGAAAAAAATGCAGCCAGCTGTGGAACAGAAAATGGGTGCAAAACATTTTTCTTGTTTAATTCAGAGTTTCTGCAGTAAAAAAAGGAAACTTTGTTTCTTGCATTTAGTGAGACAGCTGTTTTCTACAGGAGTTGCATACCTGCAGGTTTTCAGCCGGACAACTAGTCAGAAACACATTTAGATGAGAAGGAAAACTATGTCAATAATGGCACAGAGACACACCGTCAACAGTCACACAGTATTTGACCACTAGGGGGCAATCTAACACTTGATAAAATCAACTAGAAACACAGGTTTTTATTGCGTCACAAACTGCTTCAAAACAAGTAGCATGGAGGCTGTCTCTAATAGATGTACTTAAAAGAAATGTAGTTTCTTAAAACATTTGCTTGTGGAAACCAGAGATTACAGCAATTCAGCATCGCGCGGATGTGCATGTGGATGTGTAGAGGTGATGTCAGCTCTATACCTATCTATATTACCAAGAGGTGGTAAACAGACTACACAATATGAGATTATTATGATTTTGAACATTCTGCAAAATGTTGTGTATTTTAATAACATACTGTATATTGCAATTTATCATCAACTGCAAAGTATCCCTTTTATCCAGTAAGATAATGTTATGTCATTTTAGTTCTTTTTTTTCTTTTTGCTGCAAAATGAGATTGTCAAACATAACAACACTTATCACTAAAAGTCTGTAATCAGTCTACCTTTGAATGGGGCAAGTTGGCAAGTACACGCAGTCTGTTTCTAATAATTCAATGGTAAATCATTGAAATTTGCATATCTGTTGCTGTCTACATAAACTGAAATTCACATCTATCTATTACATTTATGCTCAGCAGTCTTCCTCTTCCATTGGAACAAAACCAGAATACAACCAGCTGACAGCCAGTTGTGTCGAGTCCCCTCGAGTTGTGCTCATTGACAAAGACTCATTCAGACTGATGGCAAACTGTCTGCATTTATAAATTAGACAGCATGTCTGTGCAAACCTTTAACAATCTCTCTGTGAGTGACTGCAGTCAGTTCAAATCAGAATGTGACTGTTTGCAGAAAGGTTGTCTCCTATTGGGTGATCTGTGCATTTGCCTTATGACTGCACAAGTGGTCATGACTGTGCAACACTCAAGTTCTGGGCAACCATCTCGCCACCATAAGTCCTATTTTTACTTGCATCACTGAGTCATTAGCTTGCTTTTAATTTGGAAGTAGCTTTGTCAAGCTAAGCGTGGCCAGTGTTGGATGGTTTTTCGGTTATATATATATATATATATATATATATATATATATATATATATATATATATATATATATATATATATATATATATATATATATATATATATATATAACAATTCTGTAACTGTAACTTCGGTCGTTGCTGTGCTTTTTTTTTTTGGAAGTCGAATTTCCCAGAGGAACCCACCCGAGGGATTAATAAAGTTCTATCTTATCTTATCTCTTATCTTATATAATGTAAGTTTACTTGGCTAACATTATCACAGGATGATGATGCATGAGATGCCCTCTCGTGCATAGTACTCCCAGAGTATTTTAATGTATTTAATAAAATATCAATATTTAGTGTCTCCAGATCCATACAATATCACCACACAAAATCACAATCACAATACTATGCTTTTGCAATATTTTTTTTCACCGCCTCTAGAATCATCCTCACATGTTGAAATTTGTGAAGAGGGCTGTTGCAACAACAGATTTACGTTTCTGACTTATTCCAGAGTTCAGTGCAGCTGCGTAAATGCAAAGCATATTGTCTTTTTGGACTGAAAACAAAGGAAGCATTGATAAAGATGTATCTATTGAAGTCATGTAATAGATCATATTAACCCACATCCTCCCTGGAAATCATCGGCACATACTGTCCATAAAAATGAGGCTTTATTAAGGCATTTTCCTTTTCTCTAATTGAGGTTATATAATACACATACAGTGGTTGCCATGATTGTGTTGACCTTCTGTTGTGACTCTTGGAAAATACAGCATTTAATCAATCACTCAATTACATGCAGTCTGCTCTTTCTCTTGTTTAAAATTAAAATATACTTTGTACTTTTTCTGTCTATTCTTTCTATTTCAGTAAACATCCTCCCTGTAATGTTTCTAAGATGAAATGGCTTAGTAATTATATTTTAGATCAGATTAAAAGGTCAAGTCTGGACAGACATGGATTTAGCCCTACAGCTGTGAGGCAGCGTTTCTTGTTTCTCTGTGGTCTGGCTTTGCTTTGTATTTCTCTGCACGAAGTTCACTGAGAATAATCTGTGTCGGGCACTGGCAAAATATTTCTTATTGTCGAGTGAGGAAAAAACCCAGATGGCACCTTTTTGTGATCACCTCAATGATCCAAACATCCTGTAATGTAGCGTTTGGGCAGTGCACCATTTGTTTAATCTACTATTCGCCTGCTCAGTTTCAGTCATATTCTGCTGTCATCATTCACATTTCCCTTCTTTTGTGTCACGGGTCTTTGTTATTGTCTGCTTTTGTTCCTCTTCTCAGGATCAAACAGGCTAAAGTGCAGATCCTTCCAGAACGAATCCTTCCAGACCCCCTCTCCGCTGTGCAGCTAACGCCTCTGTCCAGGCTCCACATGCACCCTTCTTCCAAACCTCCAAGTCAGAGCTGCAAACAGGCTCAGTGCTGGTGGAATAACTACAAACAGGTACAGAGAATCATGCACAAACGTGAAATCTGTGTGCGCTTTCTAAAAGTAACAGTTTCTACTTTTGGAGATGTTTGAATCAGATGACAGTGACAAGAAAGTTAAGATGAATTTCCTCATCTAAGATGCAAAATGTATTTTTCCACTTTGAGAAACTGTTCAGTAAAACATCAGATCAGTCGGTGCCTGTTTAAGATAAGATAAGATAAGATAACCTTTATTAGTCCCACACGTGGGAAATTTGTTTTGTCACAGCAGGAAGTGGACAGTGCAAAAGTTATGAGGCAAAAATTAGAATACAATAAGAATAAATACAGTACACAACTGTACAGAATAGAATAAAATAAAATACTATATACAGTAGAATAAAATAAATATACAATAAGATAAAAATAGAATACGAATGCTATATACAACTGAGTAAAAATACAACGATGACAGAAAGGATTATTGCACTTAGTATTATTGGATATGTATGGATGTGTGTGCTTGATCAGTTAAAGTCTTTATTATGGAGTCTGACAGCAGTGGGGAGGAAAGACCTGCGAAATCTCTCCGTCCCACACCGTGGGTGCCGCAGTCTCCCACTGAAGGAGCTGCTCAGTGCTGTCACAGTCTGCTGCATGGGGTGGGAGATGTTGTCCATCAGGGATGACAGCTTAGCCGCCATTCTCCTGTCACTCACCACCTCCACTGGGTCCAGAGGGCATCCTAGAACAGAGCTGGCCCTTCGGATCACCCTGTTCAGTCTCTTCCTGTCCCCAGCAGAGATGCTGCCGCCCCAGCAGACCACGCCATAAAAGATAGCAGAAGCCACCACAGAGTCATAGAAGGTCTTCAGGAGTGGGCCCTCCACCCCAAACGACCTGAGTCTCCGCAGCAGGTACAGCCTGCTCTGCCCTTTCCTGTAGAGGGCGTCTGAGTTATGAGTCCAGTCCAGTCTATTGTTCAGATGAACACCAAGGTACCTGTAGCTGTCCACTATTTTGCCACTATTGCAGAGTCATCAGAGAACTTCTGCAGGAAGCACTGGGTGGAATTGTGGGAGAAGTCTGCAGTGTAGATGGTGAAGAGGAACGGCGCCAGAACCGTTCCCTGTGGGGCCCCCGTACTGCAGACGACCCTGTCCGACACACAGCCCTGAGTCCTCACATACTGTGGTCGGTCGGTGAGGTAGTCCAAAATCCAGGTAGTGAGGTGATGGTCCACTCCAGAGTTCACCAGCTTGTCCTTTAGAACCGAGGGAAGAATGGTGTTGAAGGCACTGGAGAAATCAAAGAACATGATTCTCACAGTGCTTCCAGCGGTCTCCAGGTGAGCGAGGGAACGATGTAGGAGGTGAATGACGGCATCATCCGCTCCAATGCCAGGCTGGTAGGCAAACTGAAGTGGGTCCAGTGATGAGCTTATTAGGCGCCGAAGCTGAGCCAGGACCAACCGCTCCAGGGTCTTCATCAGGTGGGATGTCAGAGCCACCGGCCTGTAGCTGTTGAGGTCCTTGGGGCGTGAAGTCTTTGGCACTGGTACAACACAGGAGGTTTTCCAGAGCTGTGGGACTCTTCCCAACCTCAGGCTCAGGTTGAAGAGGTGCTCCATCACCCCACACAGTTGGTCCGCGCAGGACCTGACGACCCTCGAGCTGTCAGGTCCTGCGCGGACCAACTAAATAATCAAAGTCTAGTTTTGTGTGAAAGTGAAGACCTGAAATACATTCAAAGAATTACTAGAAATATGTGGTGAAGTTTCCATTTGAATCATGAGCAAAATGAGCATTTTCACCTGAATCCTTTTCACTGAATCCCACCCTAATCCTATACTGTTAGATCCAAAGGTTTTTGGACAGTGACATAAAAAAAGATTATGCCTCTCTACACCACCACAGTAGATTTTAAATCAAATCACAATTTTTCCTAAAATGTTGCATTAACTACCTAAAAGTAATTGGACAAACTAACATAATGTTAATTACATGGAATGTCTTTAATACTTGATGAAAGTCTGTGGACATAATCAAAAGCTGTTTCCTCCCCTGAGATCCTCTGCTAGACCTTGGCTCTCTCTGCCTTTAGTTTTGTCTTTGATAACTGAAAAGCATGCTCTGTTGGGTTGAGATCAGGTGACTAACTTGGCCACCGAAGAATATCTAAAATATTTTGCCCTGAGAAAATCTCAGCTTGCTTTTGCAGTATGCTTTGGGTCATAGTCCATTTGCAGTGTGAAGTGCAGGATTTGGTTGAATCTGAGCAGACATAGCCCTGTACACTTTTATCAGTCATTCATCCTCCTGCTTCTATCAGCAGTCACATCGTCAATAAACACTAGTGGTCCAGTTCCACTGGCAAACGATACATGCCTGTATCATGACACTTCCTGCACTATGTTTCACAGATGTATTTTGATTTGGCTCAAGGGCTGTTTTTTTCCTTCTCCATACTTTTCTCTTCCTAGCTCGTACAAGTTCTTCTTGGGTTCATCTGTCCAAAGAACTTATTTTAGACCGACGCGGGCTCTTTTAGATGTTTTCTGGGAAAGTCTAATCTGTCCTCTTATGGCTGAAGGGGTATTGTCGTCATCACAGTTAGCGGGATGATTGTGAGTTTGTGAATGTGATAACTCGAGAATGAGGCAATGTTTGAATTTAATACAGTGGGTGCAGCTAATAAAAATCTCAACGACCTTGAGTTTGAGCCCAAGGTCAAGTTTTCTGAAAATCTTTTAAACGCAGTAACACAAGAAGAAGTTCATGTAGGGTTTTGAAATTGATCCCACAGGTGTCTCTGCTACTAGGGTGAGTCATACCATTGGCGATTATCAGTGTTTTTGTTCTTTAGTTTAACCAGTAGTTTGCACCTTCTTGTAAATCCTCCTTTCCCAATCATGAAGTCATCTCTTAATTGTAGACTTTGACAATGATGCAACTGTATCTCACTGAGTGTTCTTGACTTGGTCAGATGTTGCTATTAAATTAATTTGGTTATGATCATTTGGTAGGGGTCGTCTGTGGTCTTTCAGGCCTTTGATTGTTGATTTGGACCTAAAGTTTGTGCTGTCCCTCGTAGGTTTATTTACTTTTTTCAGTCTAATGATGGCCTCCCTCACTTCCAACAACATCTCGCCAACGAGGGAAGAGACCTTATCTGCCCATTATACTGATTAACATTCAATTGTCCAATTACCTCTGAGCCCCTGAAAATTGTTATTAAAAACAATTAAAAAAAAAAAACCCAAGATAAAAACGTCTCTAACTCCTAAACTGTTAATGCAGTTAGTAAAACTACTTGAATTAAAGCTGAAATCCTGCCAAATCAAACGCATTTTGATTGTCTGATTCAGATCTGTTGTGATGAAGTACTGAGGCAAAATTGCGGCTTTTTTCTGTCTTGTAATATTAAATACTGCCTACATTTAACTGAGTGCTGAATTAGCTTGATATTTTTATGGTTCAGCATGTTTGGAGTTGGGCATGCTAATCTTTATTGTTTGACATTTCCAAATACAACCTGTACATATAACCTATGGTGTGTTTAGTTAGTACATAGTTCATTTTAATCCAGTTCACTCACATGAATTGACTAGTTGTTGCAGCTGATGTGTTTCATAATGTAAAGATGTGAAATAAATCAATACAGTTAAAAACAGTAGAGAAAGTGACTTAGTGCAGATGTGTTGGCAGGTGTTAGATTGTTTTAGTAGGAGAAAATGTTAATGTCTACTGTTAAAGGAGAATAAGTAGATGACATGTTAAGGTATCTGTGCAGGTGACATTAACACTGGATGTGAAAGTAGCCCATGTGCAAAACCGTGACCTGGAACATGCTACTTTTACTTCTCTATATGACAAAGGGACGGATCTTGTGTTGCTTCCATAATCATCAGATTAGATTTGATTTAAGTGATACATGTGTTATTGACCACAGAGAAAGTTTCACTGTGCCAGTCTGACGCCATGGCCACCCTGGGTCTACGCACTCTATGATTCAGTAAGTACTGCAGCCCGCGGCACTTCCTCCTCTATATATAAACATGACACACAAATGAATATAAACCAAGATTTCTCGGCTTTTGGTGGTTCACCTCACAGGAGTCGCTCATGAACAGGGTGAAGAAACAGCTTCATGAATGGGATGAGAATCTGAAGGATGATTCCCTCCCGGCGAATGCAGTAGGTCAGACTATGTTGATTTTATTCCAGAAGGTACAGGTACAGATGCAGACAAAATTATTACCTCCCCTATTATTAAAGTGATGAAGTCAAGGGGAATTTCTACATAGCTTTTCTAAACACACTAGTTTTTTTGCAGAATGTCACTTGAGAAAGTGTTGTTCCAAAAATAAAATAAAATAAGTTTAGATTTAAGAAAAGGAATTGTTGATGGTCACAAGGCAGGAGATGGATATACAAGGTTTTCTGAGAGTCACGAACTGGAGTGAGACGTATCAATAATAAATTCAAAGAGAGCTATTAATACAGAGCAAGCCTGGCAGAGGCAGGAAGCCAAAAAGGCTTCCAAAGGCTCTGGAATGAAAACTAGTGAGAGATGTGTTTAAAGACCCCAGAACAAAATGCAGAGACACTAGTAAATGATTTAGCAAAGTCAGAAATTGTAGGATCAAAGGACACTCACTGGAACGCCGCACAGGAATGGACTGCAAGGTTGCTGAAGGGGAAAAACTCCACTTCTGTAGAAAAAGACACTTTTAAACCAGACTGAAATATGCTAAAGACAACCTGGAAAAAGATTACGCAGAACTATTTGGCCACAGAAACGTTGCTTATATCTGGAGGAAGAAGAGCGGTGGACAGCCCAGAGAGCACCACAATGAAACATGGTGGTCGGAGTATCATGTAGGGATTCTTCGGTGCATCTGGAACTAGGAATCTCATCAAGGTGGAAGGAATAAAGAAGAAAGACATGGAGATTTTAAAAGAAAGCAGTCAGCAGCATAACTGGTTCTGGGTCATTGCTTTGTCTTCCAGCACAGTGACTCAAAACATACATGGCTCCTGGTGAAGAATTGCTATCAGAAGACCAAAGTGAACATTACTGGCTAGTCTGCACAAAGCCCTGGCTTGAATCCGAATGAAAATTTATGGTGTGTACCGAAGACCAGAAGGAGGAGGGGGTGGTGGAGATTGACCAAAGAAGAATGGGCTGGGATTGCTCAGAAGACGTGTGTGAAAACCACAACAAATATCTGCAAGGTGTTACCCAGAAAAAAGGATACGCAATAGATTATTAGCATCAGGGGGGTTAATAATTTTCACCTGATTGTTTCTGTTTCTTGTGAAATTGTTTTGTTTCTGTGTGCAAAGTAAAATATGGTACGCAATCCCTATTGGGAACTACTTTTTTAGGGGGGCTAATAATTCTGTCCTCATCTGTATGTAAACATGCACACTCGCAATTTGTTTGTGTTCGTTGTACTTTCTGTCCTCTTTATTTCATCGCTCTCTTGTCCTTCTGTCTACGCTCTGTCAGATTTCTCCTACAGAGTAGCAGCCTGTCTGCCCATAGATGATGCTCTGCGGCTCCAGCTATTAAAGATTGGCAGCGCCATCCAGAGACTTCGCTGTGAGTTAGACATTATGGATCGGGTAAGTAAAAGTCACCAACAGCCTCGCTGACCTGCCCCAAACCTCAGACATAATTTGTCTTATGCAGTGATAAGATTCCTACTTGTGCTTTACTGAGCACACAGTGTCCCTCTGGTGTGTCTTGTTATATTTAACCATGTCTGACGGGGGCTGACAGATGTGTTAGTGCTGCAATATTTCAGTTTTCAGAGTCAAAAGCAGCCATTGCAGCATTTAAGGTTAATGGACCAGTATTTAGCATGCAGTGAACATCAGCTGTTTGTCACCTTGAAGGGGTTGATCTGATTTTAAGGAGAGGTTGGACACAGCAAGAGAGCTATCCATATTTCAATTAAAGAAAAAAACTCAAAACAAAGCA
The DNA here is from genome assembly GCF_057382095.1 of Aulonocara sp. 'chitande type north' Nkhata Bay. Taxonomy (NCBI): domain Eukaryota; kingdom Metazoa; phylum Chordata; class Actinopteri; order Cichliformes; family Cichlidae; genus Aulonocara; species Aulonocara sp. 'chitande type north' Nkhata Bay. Next base: position 23,329,334 of record NC_141348.1, read on the forward strand.
CTCTGGCCACTGTAGATCTGCTTTTACTCAGTCATGTGGGCCAAAGCAGTCACAGGTTGTTTTTAGCCGTGTTAGCAGTATGGCTTTGTAGTAAGGACACTTATGCTGGTCAGTGGTTTCATCACTTTGCTGCGATTGAAATTGCTTCATAATTGTTACATTTGGCAAAAACATTTAACTCCCACTCCAGATGATTTGAAATCATCTCTGGTCTGGTAGCTGTTCTTCTAATCCCTTTAGTCAGCTCCGCTATTTACAGAGACTATTCTTCAGGCCCTCTTCAGTCATTGCCATACTTGAGCACAGGAAGACATGTTCCACACATGCTCAGTGGAGAACAGCAATAGCTACTTTGTTTGTGTTCATCTGAAGAGGATGACAAAAAGCTATGTGTGAGTGCTTAATGAGAGTAAAATCAAAGAAGGGAAGGAGAGGAGTTGCATTAAAGCTCCTATATTGTGTAGCGTATTGGTTAATACGGAGACGGGTTACGCCCTCACGGGGCTTTCATCAGCATCAAACACACATTGTTTACTCCTTCTTCTCTTAGATACTCCCATTAGGATTCCACATTGTCGATCATCCATTTTCATCTCTCCCAGTCTTTTTTGTCTTTCTCTGTCACATGTCCAGCACCTGACTGTCTGCTCTCACAACATCCACAAACCTCTTGTGCCTTCTTTTTTTTCCCCTCTTGCCCAGAAGCTCAAACTTTAATAACCTTCTCTTAAAGATAACCATCATTTCTCCTTCCTCTCCATTTTGTCCCTGAGCCTTCCCTCTAATATGCTCATTCCTAATCCTGTCCATCATTTTCATTCCCAGTGTAAATCTCCTTCGCATGAGAAACTACCTACAGTTCTGCTTCCTGACCTTTTATCTCGAACCTGCAATTGAGTCCATAAGTTTCTGTGACATTTCTTGTCATTTTGCCTCTGTACACCAACATAGTGGATTTTATATACTCAAGATTGAAGTGATTGAAGTGCAGCGTTTTAGCTTTCATTCAAAGGTTTTTTACAGAAAGCTTTGTATTACCTGTTTAGGAATTTTGGCAATTTATGTGCATAGTCCCTCATTTTCAGAGGTACAAAATGAACTGGACGATTGACTGACAAGGCTAGTTGAAGCCTTTTCCCCGTTATTTAATGAGAAATAAAGTATATGTAATATATGTAAGTTAAGATCATCTAACTAAGTCAGGTTCTGTCAGGTTCTCCAATCAAGAGTCTTCTTCATGAGTTTTAGACTTTAGGCTCCTTATTCAAATTATGTAATTTTTTTTCCAGTTGCTTTTGAGTCTCTGAAAATGGGAGACTGTATAAAAATGGCTGAAATCCCCACACAGTTAATGCAGGACTTGAAGCGTCTGGAATTAAAGCTCAAAGTCTACAATCTTGATTCTTTAATTTGAAACTCACTGTGGTGGTGTAAAGGTGCTTAATTACAACAAATTATGGACCTAACTGTATATGACACACCCGATCTCACTGCCACCTTTCCTTTTACTTCCATCACAAATCATCCTGATATGCTCTTCACCTTTCTTCCATGACCGGCGGCTCTCTGAATGGACAACACATCTGATATCGTAGTGGCTCACACTATGATATCAGGGTCTTAATCTAATAACAAATTAAAAAAAAAAAGATTGCAATCAAGGTACTTAAAAATATTAAATATAAATCACAACAACAGTCGCCTCAAGGCGCGTTATATTGTAAGGTAGACCCTACAATGATAAATTCAGAGAAAAACCCCAAAATCATATGACCCCCTATGAGCAAGCGCTTTGGCCACAGTGGGAAGGAAAAACTCCCTTTTAACACGGAGAAACCTCCAGCAGAACTAGGCTGGCCTGGAGGGGTGGCCATCTGCTGCGACCGTTTGGGGTAAGAGGATATGTTAAGCTGTTTGATGGCAGCACCATGTCTCTGAAAGCTGGGATGAAAACAAAAAAGTCTGGGAAAGGAAGCAAGGTACTAAAAAGAAATCATTTTGCAACTAATGAATTAAATTGACAAGAGGCCAGTAACATGAGTGGGTATAACATTTTTTTTTAAAAAGCACCTTAGAGAGGTAGAGTTCCTCAGAAGTAAAGATGGGCTGGCCTTCACCAATCTGCAACAAATTGTTCCTCAGTGTAAACATACAGTACGTAACATCAAATGACTCGGAGAAGAATAGGACAACATTCCTCTCGTCAGTTCTTAGTCATTTACAGACTGATTTACTAACATGTTTTCTATGTTGTGAATGAAAAATGGTTTTAAAAAAAAAAGAAAAAAAGGTGTGGCTCTAGTCAGTTAGCCAAATCCAAATAATGAGTAAAATTAGAAAAACAAACAAACATCTAATTGGTTTGCAAGCTCAGATGACTGATTCAGGAGGAGGATGGTAAGTTAATGTTAATGATTTTCCAGGCATGTTTATATAAACAGTGATCAGTGTGTCGCACTTGTGTTGAATCAGAAGCTGAAGCTTGATTTGTGAAGTGCTCGTTAAATGTGTTTGCCCATTATCTGTTGTCCCTTCTTTCTGATTGAGGATAATAATCCCTCTCACCAACGACACTGACGTGACCTGAGCTCGGGCCATGTTTTGAGTCGCATTTGTGGAAGCGTGACGAATGGCATGATTAATATAACGCCCTCAATGAGCCTCAACAGTGGACGCTTTGCTTTGAAAATATGTGACATGTATACATATTGTTAAAACCCTCTTTTCTCTCCTCCTCCTCAGTGCACGTCGCTGTGCTGTAAACAGTGCCAGGACACGGAAATCACCACAAAAAATGAGATCTTCAGGTGAGCGCTTGTTTTTGATTTTTGTTAAAATAGTAGTTGATAGTGATCAGCACATAGTGGTTCCGTCTCAGCACTAGTAACATCCTTCTCACATCACTGGAAATTTGGATTCAGTAATAGAATAAAAGATGATGTAACCAACTTCACAGATTTCACAGATTTCCATGTTCAAGTCGGCAGTTTTTCCTGCTTTTAACAATAATGGAGTGTAGTAGACTTTTATAGTTTTTTGAGTTGTTTCCGGAGCAGCTGGCATAATTGGGGGTGGAGGTTTATGACAGTTTTATTAGGTCTTATTATCCAAGTTCTTCTTGTTTTTTTTTCTTCATTGTAATCACTGAAATTATTAGCACGTCAAAGTTAAGACCAATTTGTCTGTCTGAGAGTTACGTAAACTCTGGGATTACATCAGGAAAGTAAGTGGTGCTTCTCTACACCTCCTCACTCACACAGTCTAAGTGCACTCTCTTATATGCACACTGTTATATAATGTCATTTTCTGACGGTTTGCTGTGTAATGGTTAATCTGTTTGTCCAACAGTGACACAAAAAACCTTGAACAGTCATGAAATTGCCCAGAACATTCTTAGGGGTTTATGAGAAAAGTGCACTCTCTGTTTTGTCATCCATATATTTTGAGTCAGTGAGTGATTATGTGTGAGAGAGGCAAGCAGACTAATAGTTGAAGCACTGCCTCTGACGAATTTACATACTGTATGGTGCTAATGCATCTTCTTTCAATGCCAGAGCAGAAGTACATTAAATGTAACCAAATTACCGCTTTAAAGACTGACTGAAAATGAAGTATGAATGTGCGTGACCGTAGTTAGGAAGCACTCAGTATAGAGAAAGTGCTTGTGAGAATGGGTGTGATTGGGTGCATGTGGCATGTTGTATAGAGCGCTTTGAGTACTCCAGGAGAGTAGAAAAGAGCTATACAAGAATCAGTCAATTTACAATTTTACCACTTACAGTACTGTGCAAAAGTCTCGAGTCATCTTCATTTCTTTATATTTTGCTTCCAAGCAGCCAGACTTTCTTGTAACCTTTTCAAGTTGTTTTAAGCAATAGTTCTTCAGGCTTTTCTGAAGGTCTTTGGAAGTTTTCCGTTCGACATTTTCACTCCGTTTCAGTGTAAACCTTGTAACTGACCATTTTGAGAGGAATGTTTTTATTTATTAAGCCACGTAACACTGACCTATGGATCATTCAAGCATAAAAAAGACACCTAGCTCAAGTGATGAACCAGTATTGTGTCTAGACGTAATACAAACAACCAATTTTAAATGGCGTCTTTAGGTACTTTGTTACTGTCAGCCTACTACAAAACACATAATTTAATCACATTTGTTTTTGTTGACTCTATAATAAATGCCACAGATAATACAGTTTACAGCATAAAATAGTATTTTTTGCACCAACAAGGTGATTTGCAAAGAGATATTAGGAAAACCTGCCATTGTCTATGGTCTGTCCTTAAAGAAATGTAGGAAAACTGGACAGGACAAAAGAAGAAATGACAGGCTGAAGTAACATCAGCAGATGAACAATATCGGAAAGTCTGAAAGACGAATCCAAATTTGAAAAATGCACAATGGAACGATATCAGCCTTGGCTTAGCCTCTCCAGGTTATTGAAACAGTGTGGGGTAATCTTGACAGCACAAACAAAAGACAGTCAAAGAAGCTCTTTGAATGTCCTTCAAGAAGCCTGGAGAACTATTCCTGAAGACTCCTTAAATAAATTAGAAGAAAGCTTTCATAAGTAAGTTCAGGCTGTGTTGAAGTATAAAGGTGATCATAGTAAATATTGACTTTCAAGCTCATTTTACAAACTCTTATTTTACCTTAGATACTGTATTTCATTGTATCATTGCACATGTTTTAATAAATCACTGCACTTTCTTCCCAATTTTCTCCAGGGATGAGTTGAAACTTTTGCGCAGTCCTTTTGAGTTTCCAAATTTCACTCTTAGCTCCATGAAAAGGAGCAAATGTTCTCCTCCAGCTAAAGGTAGATGACAAATAAAGGCAAAAAAAAACCCCATCATAAGAAGCCTTAACCTCAGCCTAACATAACAGCTTCACTGGTCCTGGAGATGAACACCACTCCTCTAAAAGACATTTCCTCATTTTTTTTCTCTCCCTGTTTTAATGATGCCACTGTGTAATCAGACCAAATGGGTTGTTATCTGGTGGTGCTAAGGTCTTAGCATAAGATTCATGTTATTTTCATATTCTTCTGTCACTCTGAAAGAGATCATGACCAACAGGAGAGAGGTGATTTCTCCCACTAAGGCAGGAAGTGGATACCAACCATGCCAGTAAAATGCCTTCACGGTATATCAGAGCCAAAGTCCTTCCATCTAGTGGTCAAGCATTCAGTTTTTAAAATTGTGTGAGTCATGCGTACGCCTGCAGTTTTATGTTGCATTTTTAGCTTAGCTGAAAATAGCACAGATGAGATTCAAAGTTCTTAAGAAGCTCCACTGAAAACATTACCCAAAAGAGTTAAAATGCTCTAAGAAGGAAACGATGAAGACAGAAAATTTGTCTTCATTGTTAATATAAAAATGATGAGCACAGCTGAACTTTTTGGCATTTTCAATTTTAGACCTCTTAAAGCCCGTTTCCCCTTTTCATTTTCAGTGTCTCACTTTCATGATGTTTTGTTTTGGCTCAACAGTTTACTGAATTCACACATTTTCCACCTGCCTCTCTCTCTCTCTCTGCCTCTCTCTGCAGCCTGTCCTTGTACGGCCCCATGGCTGCGTACGTCAACCCTCACGGTTACGTCCACGAAACGCTGACTGTCTACAAAGCCAACAACCTTAACCTGGTTGGAAGGCCATCTACGCTGCACAGCTGGTTTCCAGGGTAAATATTTTTAGCATACAGCATGAGTGTGCTTTCCATAAATGGATGTTTTAAGTAAGAGACACATCTCTTGATACCTCACAGCCCAGGGCTTAGAATTTAATGGCATCTGGTGTAGCTGCAAGTTGCTGTGACACTGCTCAGTGCCTGAAATTAAAATGCTTTGTACTGTACTTTGTGTCAACTTGGTTATCAATGGTGCATCTCTTTATGCATGTTCAGGTTGTGCAATCTTGGATTCTGCAGTCAGTGAAGCCTCCAAATTACTTACACTAATAATCCGCTCATCCTTCTTCTCCTGCTTTTCCCATTCAGGGTCACAGGGTGTTAGTCTGTCCTACCTGCCATAGGGCAAAAGTGAGGGTAATCCCTGGACAGGCCATCAGGCTGTCACTGGGCTCATTTAGTAATTAAATAACCCAATTTAAATTCCTGCAACATGATACCTGTGCAAAGCACTTTATGCTGACAGTAATGTCAGTTTTTCTTTTAAAATTTTAAGATATTTTTAAGGTTGTATCGCTGAACTACACTGTGAGAGATTTGGTGAATGATAACAGAATTAAACAGACCTGTAAGAATCTGTTTCAGAGTTTTAGAAGTTGAGGTTTAGATTCGACCAGGCGAATCAGACTCCAGAGTGGGACTTGTGATTTGGTTCTGTCGCAGACAAAAACAGTCACACTCTTAAGAGGAATGAGTTTGGACACAAATGACTTCTAGATCAATTTTACTTTTCAGTGCAAACGTGATCTGACCTCATTCCGACTCATCTGAGAGATGTACACATAAACAACTCCAGCAGCTGTGCATGCTCTGAATATTGATACACAGATGAGCAAAATCAACAGTTTCTGTAGTTGCAAACCACTACTTATGTTTTTTCTGCCACATGATAAAATGGGCTACTCCAGTATAATACAGAGTTATTCTAGAAGTTTCTTGAGACATGGTTTGCTTTTGTTTTGTTTTTGCTTTGACTCTGGGCTTACAGAGTAATACTGTGAACTTCTTAGTTATGTGAATTCAAGGTATATTTGACTTTCTGTACATAGTTTTCATTTGTATGTTTCACCTTTACTGTACATGTGATTCGGCGCGTTTTTTACTGAGACATCGTTGAATCTATTCTTATGGCACACTCACAGGGAGGACTGTGTTGGCATTAACTTGGAACTTGGAAGTCATCTAATCATGCGGCAATAGAGTACAGTGCATAAGTCTTAAGTTGCACTTTATTTTTTTATTTGCATTGTTTTCTTGCCTCCAAAGAGCCGGACCTCCTTGTAATTTTTAAAGTGGTCCTGAGCAACAGTTCTTCAGGCTTTCTGCTTGTAGCAAAGTGCCAAAAGTATACACAGTACTGTATGCACTACTGATCACAAATGTGAAAATGTGGCACTTTAATTGCTTTCAGGTACGCCTGGACGATTGCTCAGTGTCGAACCTGCGGATCCCACATGGGTTGGAAGTTCACAGCCACCAAGAAGGACTTGTCTCCACCTCGTTTCTGGGGTCTGACCCGTTCAGCCATGCTCCCTCGTATCCCACAGAGTGAAGGGGAGGAGGGCAGAGAGGGTTCTCGCCTCTTCTGTCTGTGATACCAGACCATCTATTTGCCTCATTCAGAAAATTCCTGCAAACTTCCCACAGTCTGCATCTTTAGCCACTGTCTGGCTGCAGTTTCTTCAATCACAATGCCTGTCACCCCTGGCAACAAATTCAGCATATTAGCAGAAAGGTCATTTTGGCCTTCAGATGGCAATTTTTAAGTGCATATTTGAACAGGCTGGATGTAATTATTATTCTAAAAGGTTCTTAAAATGCGGAGGCAGTGTCGAGGTTGAAAGCAGTCTGTTAGAGTGAGAGTCAAACTGAGACTTGCAGAATAGACCATGATATGTGGTTAAGATCCCAGCATGCAGCTGCCTGATCTGCACCTCTTTCCAGCTGTTTTCCAAATAGAAGAACACACAGACCCACAGGGGGACGCTGAATGCATAATACTCTTTACCTTCACCTCCTCTCCTCTGTCTTAGCTGGCTGCATGCAGCTAAAATTGAGATGTCGTCGGCAAGCTGCGATGGCCACTTTAAGCTGTTGTAAAATCCGCACACAGTAATTTAATAGTCTAGCATTCAGATCCTTTGTGAGTTTCTCAGATAGGATTTCTAATATTATTATCAGCTGCGAGAGACCGGTGGAGAAAACTGTTAGAAAGAGAGTGCACTCATGTATGTGTAGATCTGTCACGATAGGAGATATTTTGAATTTTGGAATTACAGCGGATGTATTTTTGTATGCAAGAAGGTTGGAAATTAAGCTAACATATTCATTGATGTTTGGTGAAACTGCAATTTGTTATCACAGTGGATTTGTTTTGTTCGAAACAAAAGAAACTGAAGTGACAATAATGATATTGTGTAATATATCTGATATAATCTGTGTCTGTTTTGTATTCACTAGAGACTCATTATCCCATCTGGAGACGAGCATCATCTTTGATTGCACGAGTGAAAATTAGCGATGCATTGGTGCCTCGCGGCAGACTGTTTATCAAAGGTCAAAGCCCACTGAGACAGAGCAAGAGGAGCATTTACCCTTCTTTTAGTTTGTTCACGCGTGGTATGTTAAAATGGTGTGCCTACGCTCCAGCTCGGTGTCTTTTGAAGTGCGAGGAATCGGATTCAGAAAGGCAAAATGATGATAAGATTTAAGAGTTATTATTATTATTATTATTATTATTTTAATATTCTCTTGGGTTTGTAGGGTGACAGTTTTCAGGATTCTGTTGCAAGGGTAATGGCTCACGTCTGTATTTATGTACGGTAAAACTGAGGCAGTATTTGTTGTTTATATGGCTGTCGACCGACTGTTTGTAGAGTCTAATTTATTTATTTTTTTGCAAAACTCTTTTGCTGATTCTTTGTTAGGAAATTATCTTTTTATGAGTAAGCTGAGTAACACAATGAGAAATCATCTCGAATGTTTGTCTGATGACATGTTTTTGGATAGAGAACATCATTTTTTGGATAAACGCGTCTTTTTCTTCACTTTTTCTGCTGAGAGAGGAAAACATTGTTCATGTCTGTGGATCACATTAAACTGGCAATAGATACATTTTAACTTTACCCCTCTACCCTTCCAGCAATGCTGCAAAAACTGCAACACTTTCTGTTTAACCCCCCCCCCCCCCCCCCCCCCCCCCCCCCTGTTTCTTTCTACCCTTGATTGTTACTCTGGTTGTTCTGCAGTCTTCTATTATTGCTGCCTGGTGTAAGCTATAGTAGTATGCGCATCTACAGACTGGTTTGCAACCATCTAGCAACCACCAGTTACAAGGGAAAAATGAGCATTTCCTGACTGATTAAGAGTGGTTGCTGGGGGTTAATGGTAGCTGCTGGGGAAGTGGTTGCTAAAGATCCAGTTGTGCAGGCCTATTCAGTGACCCCATGGCAACCAGCAGGCACCAGGAGAAAAACTGCCAACTAGTTGACCAAAATCTCCTTGTGATTGCTTTGGTTGCTAGCATATTGCTGTGGTTGTAGTTTGAATTTAAGTGTCTGAGTGTGACACAGACAGGAAATAGAGAAAGTTCACCTTCACAGTAAAAGTTGTCTCAGCTCTGCAGCTAATTTATTCAAGCCACAATTTTTCTTCAAGTTGGGCTAGTGTATAGGAAGTATTTGCAGACGAACATTAAAACCACATGCAACACCTGTGGGTTTTGGTGAAACATCGTGTTTGCTTACGATTTCATCCAGTGAGAGCCAGAGACCTCCGCGAACTGGTGCCAAACATTCGAGGAACATATCCCATTTAAATTTGGCTACACCTACCCTCAAATGATGTACAAATGATCCAAACAGGTCTTCCAGAAAGCCGTCATGAGACAGAAGCTGCCCAGGAACGGGAGAAGTCCTTTAAGGGACAGAAGGTGCTTGGCCATGTTTAAATCAAGTATACTTTCTGCTCTTTCAGGATGGAGTCATAGAATTTTTATCATTGGAGCCTCTGATAGCCACTACATTGTAATAGCTACTTTCAGCTGCTGCATCAGTCAAAGGGGGCCACCAAATATTTGACTTCCAGTTGATACCCTTCCTTATGCAACCCCAAAGTGTACAGAGTTGTATTGATACTTGGTGGGGAAATACCTTTGTTATTTAATAGTTTATCTAGATGTAATCAAATCACCAATCTTCATATTATTGCTGTTCCCTCAAAAATCTGAAAATGTGAGCTTCCGAGTATTTATTTTTTAAGCTTTTACTCATAATCTTCATATTTCATATCAAAACACTTTGTTTCGTCGAGCAGATATATCCGCTTTGAGAGGAGCTCAGAAATTTAAATGACTGTCTTGTGATCTTTTGATGATATTCTCCATCATATAACTGATTTGAGTGTTTGCCATGCCGTCTGATTTACACTCACATATTAAAAACTATAACCTGGATGCTTCACTGGATAAATCATCTGTTTGCAAAAGCCTTTGCTCGTTTCACCAAGCCATTCGTTGTACCACAAATTTAAATAAACACGCAGGTTCCAAGCAGTAGCTCTTGTCTCATGTTTGTCTAAAGAGGACATCTGTGGGAGGTTTTTGAGATGATCTGCTGAGCTGTAACATGCAGGTAGAGCTAACCAACTACCATGCGCCTTCATTGCAGCGTGCAGTATGCAGATGTGACTACGTGCAACTATGCAGATGCAAGTGGCTGGAGGATCATTGATATTCTGTAGCACGTGTGAGAATCTAATCAGTCCATGTATGGGAGCGGAGAATTGTCAGCCACTGTGGCCTTGAACGTGAGGGCCCATCGGAGAGGAGCATTTATAGTAAAAAAAAAAAAAAAATGTTCACTTGGTTTCACACGTGGACTACGTGACCTATGGTCGTGGTTAAAAAGTAAAAACACCTCATCCCAGATCTTCTGGTCATTATCAGGTCTTAAATGAGGTTAATACACCCTCAGAACAAAAACACATGAAATATTACACTATGTCATTATGAATTTAACATAAGTTGAGCAAAAATACAGGTCCCATAAGTAAAATTTACCCATGCCTCCAAGAATAAATGCTTACATATACTATATTTCTCATAGTATGATTTTTGTCATGAATGTTGCCCCCCTGTTTTTCTCTGTAAAACATTAGACAGCTTCATTCATTTTTATACGAAAAATGGAAGGCACCGTACGATGACCATTTGAAAAACAAACAAAAAAATTATTCAAAACAAAAACAAATTATTCACAGTCACCACAGCAGGAACCTCTGCAGTATTTAATTTGGCAGATTTTTACGCCAGATGCCCTTCCAGATGCAACCCCCAGGGGATTTGTGTGTCCTCCCAGGAGGGGAGGCTTGTTAGGAAAATGTTTAAACTGCTACACCACAGAAAACAAATATTTAGCATACTGTTGTTTGCATATTGGTCAGCTTGTTTTGTGGCTTTAGCAGTTGTTTTGTTTCTCTCTTTCCTCCTTTATGAAAGGGATGATGAGGTGGTGCTTTTTCCTTAGTCGTCTGCGACCAGTTTCTGTAAAGTCGTTCCTCGATTTGTGGTCAACAAAAATCACGTAAATATAGAAAATCCTCCCTACAGTTCTCTATTGGAATTTGTTTAGATATAAATGTAGATACTCATTGATAGGCTAACTGGTAAAGTGCTTTAATTATTTTTTGAGTAAGTGTAAATGTACTTTTTTTTTTTTTTTACAATTAGTCCAAATTGATGACAGGTGACTCATTATTATTAATTAAAGTGAGGTTTTTATTCTCACATAAGTTTCATATTGTAAAAAATATATATATACCTGTGTGTGTGTGTATGTATGTATGTGTTGTGTGTGTATGTATATCTATCTATCTATCTATCTATCTATCTATATATATTACACATATGCTAACAGGTCACTTTATTAGGTACACCCGCTCAGCACTTTTAAACACACGTCTAATTAGCCAATCATATTGCAGCAATGCCATGCATTTAGGCAGGTGCACAACCTGCAAAAGTTCAAACTGGTCATCAGAAGGGAGACAGATTTAAATGACTTTGAATGTTGTTGGTGCCAGACAGGCTGGTCTGAGCATTTCGGAAACTACTGAAGTGATGGTACTTTCCCACACATGCATCTCTCAGGTTTACAGAAAATGGTCAGAAAAACAGAAAATGTCCAGTAGTGGTGAAAACACCTTGTTGATGCCAGAGATCAGAGGAGAATAGCTAGACTGCTTTGATCTTATTGGAAGGTAACAGTAACTCAAATAACCACTCATTACAACCAAGGTATGCAGGAGAGCATCTTTAAATGCAAAACAGGTCCAACTTAGAAGCAGATGGACTACAGCAGCAGAAGACCACACTGGGTGCCTCTTCTGTCACCAAACCAAAACTGGACAACAGAAAACTGGGGGGAAAAAAGAAGCTGTGACATTTGTAGTGTCAGAATTTAGTGTAAACAACACCTTGGATAGCTGCTGGTATGGTATCAAATATTTTCTTTGCACTTTGGGCCCCCTAATATCAGCTGAGCATTGTTTAAATGCCACGGCTTACCTGAGTATGGCTGCTGACCACATCCATCCTTATACGACCACACTGTACCCATTGTCTGATGGCTCAAATCATCTCAAACTGGTTCCCTAAACATGACCGAGTACCTAAATCACCAGGTATCAGCCCAATGGAGAATCTTTGGGATGTGGTGGAACAGGAGATTCACATCATGGATGTGCAGCAGACAAATCTGCAGCGGCTGTTTGATGCCATCATGTCAAAATGAAGATTTTTTTAAACATTCTGCTTTTATCAGCTAATTTGGGTTCAAGCATATATCCCCAGTCTTCTGATTATTATAAGAATATGCCTAACAAGCTCACGCTTCTCTAACTTCCTTGTTTATTTTAAAACTTCCATTCTTCCGCCTGTGCCATGCAGACTCAAGTGACATCGTTTGAGGACATGCACCGGATTCCTTTTCTGCTTATGCAGCGTGAAGGGCACATGTAAGTTTTACTCTACCCCCAAAATGTGAAAAACAATTTACAAAAAGATCAAAAACTAAACTAAATGCAACATAAAATTAAACAACTTGACTTTTTTTTAAGGCCGAGATAAGATAAAGTGCCCAAAGTTGACAAAGCAGACAAAAGACAAAGGAGATCTTTGGCTGATCACAATAATGTAGATACATAAAGGCAAACAGACACTAACAAAGTGACTAAATAGAAAGAAGTAAACCAAACGGTAATGTGTAACCAAATAAAAAACATGAAAGTCATGAATTCCCCCCATGATGTATCTTTAAGGAATTCACACATTCAGACAAAAAACTCAACAACAGTTGCAGAAATGCAGTCCCAGCATGCTTCACAGGCTGCCTAAAGCCTCTCGTCGCTGTGGCTGTCTCCACCCTCCGAGTTGGAGTAAGATCTCTCATCTGCTGAATCTCCAGTCCACACCTTTTGTTCCCCCTGCTTCTCCTGCTCCCCTTGTTCCCCCTGCTCCCATTGTTCCTCCTCCTCTTGCTTCAGTTTGTTGACATCCAAGTCCTGCTGTTTCTGTTCACCTGAGAGTGTCTTGTCTTCGCTCGATTCACACATCTGGACCTGCTTTTTGCTCCCTCTCCTCCCATTAAGACCGCTCCTGGCCAAACATCTCCGCACGGTGGATGGGTCCACCAGAGTGCCGCTGGTCACCGCCAGCTCTGAGGTGATGGCGCTACTGGACATGGTCCGATTCTCCAGGAAAGTCAGCTTAATGAGTCTTTCGTCCGCTTTACTTAGTTTCCTCGGTCGGCCGCTGCGTTTCTGATCTTCAACCGTACCCGTTTTTTTGTGCTTCTGCAGAAGAGCTTGGACAGCACGTTTGGAAACACCTGTCTGACGCGAGATTTCCGCCTGTGAGAGACCTTGCTGGCGCAGGCTCACCACCTTGTGTCTCGTTTCTATGCTCACTTTAGCCATGGTGTTTGATCTTTCTGATCCCAGCAGCCTCACCTTAACCAGGTAGACCAGACGACGGGAATCACAACCAAAACAGCAGGCGGAAGAGCGTCTTCTTCTGCGTCTTCTTCTTGATGCATACTTGAGGTTGGCACACATCTAATTGGTGCATTACCGCCACCAGCTGGTCCCGATAGCGTTCACCACTTAAAGACTTCAACAGCCAGGTTAACTTTTAGTTTCTTGAGGTTTTTGGACCACTTTGCGTCTCTGTCTTCATATTTTTCATAGTATAATACAACATGTTTGGTGTTTTCCTGTTACGAATGACAGATGGGAATCTCTCCTGCTCCTCCCCAGAACCATTACCCTTTCATTTCGTCCTTTCATTGCTTTTGCCACCTTTTCAACATTTTCTGCATCACGATGCTCTTTATTCCTGTCAGCCTGAGTTTAACTAAAACATTTTTTTTTCTAAAAAAAGAACTTTATTCATGAACATCAGTGCAAACAAAAAGGCACTCATAATAGTTGTCTTGATTAACTATCATTAGTGTCTTTTTATTATAGTTATTCAAATAACCTATATACACAAGGTGGGGTGGCTGTGCTGGGAAATGAGAAAGAAAACACAAGATCATTTTAAAATTGTATATACATGAAGACAGGTAGGTAGGTAGATAGATAGATAGATAGATATACTGTACACTATGTGAGTGTTTTGAGTGAATTTGAGTCAAGTTATTGGTCTTGCATCTTCAAGTACTATGAACATTTCTCCCATGTTCATTCATAATCTGTCAGTAATGTTTTCCTCTACTTTGATAAGAAACTCAGAAACAGTGACCATCACTCTAATTGATGCATCTGCATCAATGTGGACAAAACTGCAGTGCTGATGAATGTATGCCTGTACTGTATGTTTAAAATAAAATCCCCATCCTTACTCTTTCTTTTCCATTAATGTAAATTCTTCTGTGGCGACAGGAAGTATTTGTTGCTCTTTTGCCTGTAATGGCACGGTCTGACTAATGTTTAACTGGCCTATTTTAAGTTCTGTTGCTCTCTGAGACAAGCCAAAGCGCTTTGTTTTTTCTTTCCTTTTCCCATAAAGCTCTTACGAACGCCTCATGTTGGATGACCCCGTTCATGGCCCTGTAACTTTGCTCAGCAATTTAGTGTTAGCTGCTCCCTTCTGATTTCTAGTGGCATTCCACCCAGCTCTGCTCATTATGCTGCTATTGGGGTTGTTTTACACGCAGGTGCGCTGGGTGCAATTGTATGTTTGTATGTATCTGATGCTGAACCATACACTACAATACTCCATAATCTAATACTGGCCTGATAAATCTGCTGTATATGGTCCTCATAGAATTCCTGTCTGCTTAGTTATTTTCAATTAAACATATGATTACATTTAACACTCTTGCATTTCTTACTGTTTTTCTTCATTGTGTGTGACCCATGTAATCCTTTCATGAAACCACGACCAACTCTTGATTACTTACATTTTCAGTGTAAAGCTTCCCATGACATGTATGTATTTATCCTTCTGTAGTTTTTAAAAGAAATGTATCTGTGTAATAATTTGTAATGCCTATTTTCCTCACTTTCACTAGTTGACCTTCTCTTCACATTGTGTCATATTGTATGTCATGGCACTTTGTTTGTTTACGTTGCCTTTTCTAATTTCATGTTTTAAACATAAAGCTGGTTCAGTTGTACTTCTCCCTCTTCTAAGCCCACTTTCAATTTTATTATCTATATAGTACTTTAACCATTCATTTCATATATTCTCCATTGTTTTGCAGATTTGGATTTTTTAAGTTACTGGTCTGTAATTTCCTAGTTCTCTCTCATCTTTCCCTGGTTTTCACATTGTTACTACCACTGCTAACAGAGCCTCCCAGTCTCTGTTACACAGCTCTAATAAGATATTTCTAGATGTCTCACTAAGATTGGTTATTAGATTTTCTCTTAGTGCTGAATCTGCTTTAATACTGATTCTGTCCCAACTTCCATCATTTAGACATAAAACATTTTCCATATTTCCATTTCTTCCTCGTGTCTCTTGTGCAGGTGAAGTAATTTATTATATTTCAAATATTTATTTCAGTTATGTCACAAGTTAAACTAAACAGGACTCTCTGGCTGCATAGTACTATGCACTCGTAGACATGATATGAAAACTGTTTGACTCCACAGCTAGAAGGAGAGCCTCCATTACTCCTGGATGCCAGAGTCTAAGATGTGTGCTGTTGCAGTGTAATAAAGAAAAAGTATGCAGAAACCAAACAGGTGTGAAAATACTAATTTAATATGAAACAATAATATGGACTCAAAGTAAAATGAAATCTTCCTATCATGTTTGGCTTATCCACAATTATTCAAAATCAAAAGTTATTATCAAAGTTTACATCCTGAAATAATACTATGGTTAAATTTTAACTAACAAACTGCTCTTTGTCTAAAACAATAGTTACTTCTGAGTGGCATTCATTAATTCCAGTGAGAGCCTACTACATGGGTTGTAAAAACTGACTGACTAAAAACGTCTTCCTGTGTCTACCCCGGTCTTGAGACTGTGCAGGGAGACACAGCAAACCATACTGGTTGAGATGGAGTGCCTGTGCAGTCTGAATGGACTGCTTGTTTCACAGCGAGCCTGAACTGTACCTGCAATAAAACATTAAATTGCTGTCTACAAGTGTCCAGACATATTCAGGGGTGCTGCAGCACCAGGTGAACTCACCATGAACAGTGTGATTCTAAATTTAGGGTTTAATTGGTAGATTTTTGGATGCTTGCATTTATTGTCCCGGTTTCAATTTTAGCACATGCTGCAAAACAACTCAAAAATTCTAAAAATCATACAGTGACACTTACATTTTTAGATCCTGCTCCCATTTTGTTTTGCTTTTTTCTAATCAGCGCATTTAAAAAGTGTGAGAGGAAGGAGCACAGAAAACAACGAAGCACATGAGCTGCTGTCTTCTCTTCTATATCCTGCAGTCTCACACATGGTCTGTCTTTCTGCCTTTACTGAGCTTTGTATTTTTACCGAGACAAGAGTGTCAAATAACTGAAGGTGATGGTGAAATACATATCTTGTTAAGGCCTTTAATCAGGTTAAACCCACCAATTTCAAGATCAGACTGCACATTACTGCTATCCCTGGGGAAACTGAATTGGTGCAGCAAATATAAAAGGGTCCACGGGGGGAAAGGTTAATCATTTTTACAGGATAACACGCATGCAACATGGATTAAATGGATGTCCACCAATTTTCACAAAAAAATATGTCTATGTGACCTGGTGAATGCCTGCCTCTTTAAAATAAAAATAAACTTTTTAAATAGGCAGAACAAGGAGAACTTAACAACTTCTCAAACATCTCATATTTATTGCACTTTCTACTGAAGTGTAAAAATATATTTCAGATAATAATTTTTCTTTGAAACGAATACAAACACACGGCAGCTGAACATGTATGATAGTTTTGCGCTTTAAGTTTAACATGAACTGATCTATATAAATATATAACTCTGAGATTGTTGACATGCTTGTCTCAGGATAATGTGATCCTGATTTTGCAGACATGCAATCCCAAACCTATCAGGAAGCTCCAGCGTGCTTCACATGTCGCCTAATCTGTCTCCTCACAGTCCTGTGGCTCTCCAGCCTCTGTGTTAGAGTCAGAAATCTCAGCTTCTGAATCTTCAGTCCAGACCTCCTGCTCCCATTTATTGTCATCCCAGTTCTGCTGTTTCTGTTCACCTGAGAGTGTCTTGTCTTCGCTCGTTTCACACATCCGGACCTGCTTTTTGCTCCCTCTCCTCCCATTTAGACCGCTCCTGGCCAGACTCCTCCGCACAGTGGACGGGTGCACCAGAGTGCCGCTGGTCACCGCCAGCTCTGAGGTGATGGCGCTACTGGAGATCTTCCTATTTCGCTGCAAAGTCATCTTAATGAGTCTTTCGTCCGCTTTACTCAGCTTCCTCGGTCGGCCGCTGCGTTTCTGATCTTCAACCGTACCCGTTTCTTTGTGCTTCTGCAGAAGAGCTTGAACAGCACATCTGGAAACACCTGTCTGCCGCGAGATTTCTACCTGTGAGAGACCTTGCTGGTGCAGGCTCACCACCTTGTGTCTCGTTTCTATGCTCACTTTAGCCATGGTGTTTGATCTTTCTGATTCCAGCTGCCGCACCTCATCCAGGCAGGCAAGATGGGCGAATCACAACCACAACAGCAGGCGGAAGTGCTCCTTCCTCACGGTTTTCGTTGGCACTCCGACCCTCGTCGGAGATGCTAAAATGGCATAATGAGCTGATATTAAATTTCAAAGCTAATGTTCAGTCTTACTCACAAGTTATTGAATAATACCATATGAAAATGCACGTTAGCTCTTTATCATTGGCATTTATTTATGGTGGACGTCCTGGATTTCAGAGAGCTGCTGCAGAGATGAGATCACTGCAGGGCTGCATTCACATCCAGTGGAACCAAAGGGCAACAATGTGTTCCTGGGCCCCTGAGAAAACAGCAGCTACACTGATTTGAAAAGATTGGCTGATTACTGCACCCATCAATATTATTAATGAGAAATATTGATGAGCTGTCAATAAAATCAAGTGTTGATGAATTAAAGTAACCTGATTTATTATTGACCTAAACGGGGGTTCTTTCTTTGAAAGAACCTGCTCTTTCAAAGAAGGTTTTTCACTCTGATGACCTGCAGATGTTGCATGACATAGCACAGGGTTGTCCATCTGTCTGTTTGTCTTTTGATTACATTCTTCCAGCTGTAATATTTGTGGAAAGATATGTTGACAATGTAGACAATTCAATCCTTGTTTTAAAACACATTAACATTAGGTGGGACCGCATGGACTTATATCTAAATATTAGTGCCATAAATACGATCTGTATCATTTGTAAATGTTTAGGATTACAAAGGCTACCTCATGTGTTATACAACAGCAGTGCAACACATTTGTGACAACATTTTATTCCATAAATAAACAAAGTTGTTCATGGCCTGAACAGTATTTTACAAAATACAAGCACCTGGTGTGTGATTTTGTGAACAGTGAGTAGGTTTTCACCATAGAAACATTTAAAGGGCTGACAAACATATTTCACAATCTTTAAATACAGTTTGTTCCAACATAAAGTGTGCCTCTATTTCCTCTCTGTTACATCAGTGAAACACATATGCTTGCTTTTAATCTTTCGTTTGGAAAGCTATGAATAGATTTTATTTACTTTAGATTGGTGAAATCAACTCAAGGAATGTTTCTATATATGGCAGTATGCAAAACACTATACAGCTGAATCCAATCTGGCTGAAAAGACTGGCTCATTCAGGTACCACTAAATGGGATGAACATTTTATTTCTCAAAGTAAAAAGATTTATCCAAACAGCTTGATGATCCACACCAGTTGTTTAGTCTCTCCAGATGCTGTTATCCAACAGCATGTTGTTCTCACTCTCTCGCCTTTGTTGGCTGCTTTTTACTACACACTATATCTTTTTATGTGCCAAATAACATACAGCATGCGTTGCCTTCACCCTTTGAAACGGTTGCTAAAATTCAGAGAGGCAGCATATCCAGGCGCGCAGACTTTGCACGGTTTGCCCTGCAGGAGTTTCCCATTTTTAGTAATGCGCTACCTTCACTTGGACTCGGGGGGATTTTTTAAGCTTAGATACAAAGTGCTGACCAGCGTCGCTTCCTCGTGCACTGAGTCCTTTCCGCCTGAATGCCTCCTGCACAGGAGCGACACCAGCCTCTTGGGAACCTGACCGCTGAACAAAAGGTAAATGCAGGGATTCGCGCAGCTGTTCAGGCTGGCAAGCAACATCAGGATGGTGAAAGTAGCAGCTGGAATTAAAAGAGGAGGGCAAAGTGTCACGTGTCTGCCAAGCAATCTCATCTGCCACCTAGAGATTAGTAATTTGTGTTTGTGCGTAAATATGCTCAGGTTCTGTGTAATTAGAAAACGTAAAAGACCAAATGAACTACATTGATTATGACGATCACACAGCAAATATACGCAATACTTACTTTCTTTAGGCGCCTGCTTGTCCCACGCGGACCACAGCTGGACAGTGAAAAACGGAGCCCAGCAGACAATATAAGCGAGTACTATGACCACCGTCATCTTCAGTGTTTTCACTCTAGCCTTCGACATGCCAGCCACACCGCTGGCTCTGGATGGCAAACCCACCGTTCCTTTCTGCTGAGTCTTTTGGTAGATGTTGATCTGGATGACTCGGCAGATGCGGACTTGGCAAACAACAACTGTGATAACGGGTAAAACAAAAATGACCAGCGTGGTCCAGGTGATGTAAGTCTGCAGCCCCCATGGCTGGATAAATGTAGCCCAGCAATCAAACACACCCGGTGTAACCTCCACCTGTGAGAAAATGAAGACCTGAGGCAAGCTGCCCAGCAGAGAAATCCCCCACGCAACGCACACGGGGACATTTAGTCTCGTGCGCGTCCGCTGAAACTTTACCATCGGGTTGCAGATAGCCTGGTACCTGTCAACTGTCATCACCACGATCATGTAGGTCGATGAAAACATGCCGAGAACTTGCAAATATTTTACAAGTCGGCACACCAAGTCCGGTCCGACGAACCTGTCTGTGATGTCCCACAAAAGCTGCGGACACACCTGGAAGAAAGTGACCACCAGGTCCGCCAGGCACAGGTGGAACACGAAGACGCGCATTCTGGACATCTGTTTGCGCTGTTTCCACAGGACGAGCAGCAGGCTGGTGTTGAGGACGGCGGCGCTCACGAAGACGACACTGAGCAGCGCGATCTCCACCTTGGCCAGGCTCTCATCTCTTGGCACATCCTGTGCCTCCACAAAGTCACTGTCATTCATTGTGATTGAAGACCTTCGATGTTGACGAAAAGTATCTGAAATGAAGGAAAAATTGAATATTTTCATTTTATGCAAACAAACAAAAGTCAAAACGTAATTTCCCATGATAAAATATTGTTGAAAAGAAGATTCTGTTCCATAGAAGTAACTGCAATGTGGCTTATTTCTGTATACCTGCTTAAACCTCAAATAATATTGAAGGCGAATGGAAGCTTTACTCCTGCAGTCGAGTTCAGCTTGCGAATGCTGTCTGGTGTTAATCTGGAAGGTTTCTACTGTGCCTCAGTATTTTATGTCAGAATGAAACTGGGTGGAGCTCATATTCATTGAATCTGATTAGCATTTCTTACACATAAAAAAAGCCATGGGTTAATCCTGATAATTAAGTATAAAGCATATGGGAGATTAGTGCTGGCGGACTGTTGTTTAGGCTAAAGAAGAGATATCATGTGATTTTTATTGCATTTTTACTTTCAATATGTTAAAAATGATTTTTTGATATTTAATATCAAGTATAATAGTATAGGATAGTATATATAGTACTATTTAGTACTTGATTTTGACCGATTTATCTCTTCTCCACAGATCCTTTACTCAGCAATTGTAAATACTTTAGGCCTATATGCATTTGTATTATCAAATATAAATGGACCAATTAAAGAATCTGTTATTATATCTTTTTATTTATTATTGTATAACCTGAAACTTTGGTTCGCATGCATAGTCTTAACAGATCTGGTCTAGTAAAAGTGGTTAGAACGTAAAATATAGAGTTCTAACCACACACACACACACACACACACACACACACACACACACACACACACACACACACACACACACACACACACACACACACACACACACACACACACACACACAACAACAACAACAACAACAACAATCTTTATTTATAGAGCACATTTAAAAGCCAACATCAGAATCATATAAGTGTGGAATTATGTTCACAGGTAAAAACCACTAATAAGAGTAAACTATAGCACATAGCTATAGCAAAGTAAAGCTGTACCATCAAACACAGTGATAAAGAACATAGACAACGCAAGACAACGCAAGACAAACAGAAAAATTAATAGAATAACTCACTGCAAACAAGGCCAGGATTTAACTGGTAGAAAAAGCAAGTTCAAACAGATATGTTTTAAGCCGTGATTTAAAAGATTGAATAGAATCAGACGCCCGGATGCCAATCGGGAGATTGTTCCACAGCTCAGGTGCAGCTAGAGCAAACGCTCGATCACCTCTAGACTTCAAACGAGATCTGGGCTGAACCAACAATAACTGTGAGGATGATCTTAAAGCCCTCGCAGGAGCATATGAGTTTAAGAGTTCCTTAAGATAGCTTGGTCCTGTGTTATTAGTAATTTTAAAAGTAAGCAACAGAATTTTAAATTGAATACGAAATTTCACAGGCAACCAGTGCAGATCAGCAAGGACGGGAGTGATGTGAGCAAACTTCTTAGTTTTAGTTAGAATGCGTGCAGCGGCATTCTGGACTGTCTGTAATCTATGTAGAAGGGTAGAGTGGAGACCAAAATAAAGTGAATTACAATAATCTAGCCTTGACGTTACAAAGGCATGGATGAGCTTTTCCAGGTCATTGTGCGGGATATAGTGTTTGGCCTTAGAAATAAGGCGAAGTTGGTAAAAACTGGATCTGACGACAGCAGACACTTGTTTATCAAGTTTAAATGAGCTGTCAAGTAGCACACCCAGATTCCTAACAGTGTCAGAGAAAGAGCTAGTGAGAAAACCAAAGGCATCACGAAGTTTGGCACGGAGAGCGTCACTACCAAAGATCATAATTTCAGTTTTCTTATCATTAAGGATAAGAGTATTTGCCAGAAGCCATTGCTTGACCTCACACATGCACTCTCGAAAGCTACTCAAGGACAGAGCTAGATCATCATTTAACTCAAAATAGATCTGGATGTCATCGGCATAATAATGAAAAGCAATGTGGTATTTCTCAAAGATAGCACTTAAAGGAAGCATATATAATGAGAACAGGGTAGGGCCTAACACAGATCCCTGGGGGACACCACAGCAAACAGGTACAGCGGAAGAAGACGAGGTGGCCAAGTGAACCTAAGAGAGCCGATTGGAGAGGTAAGATTTAAACCAATCCAAGGCAGCGCCCTTGATGCCTACAGTGTGCTCTAGTCTCGCCAATAGTATGTTATGGTCAACCATGTCAAATGCCGATGAAAGATCCAATAGCACTAGGACAGAGGGGCGTCCATTGTCAGCCATTAATAAAAGGTCATTAAAAACTCGGAGCAGCGCTGATTCAGTGCTGTGATGTTGTTTGAAGGCCGATTGAAATTTATCATTAATGTTATTCTCATCCAGGTAGGTCTGAAGTTGAAGCAGAACTACCTTCTCAAGAATTTTGGCCACGAAGGGAAGCTTAGAAATCGGCCTATAGTTGGCATAATCATTTTGATCGAGGTTACTTTTTTAAGAACAGGTTGGATTATAGCATGTTTAAAAGCTGATGGTACATAACCGGAAAGCAAGGAAGAGTTCAATATGGACAATAGACAAGGTCCAATTGCACTAAAACAGTCCTTGACTATACGGGATGGAAGAACATCATGTACAAGATTAGTATTGTTCAGTTTCTCAATTAGATGCTTCAGAGTAGAGAGTGAAACGGGTTCAAATTGACAAAAAGTAGTAGAACAATCAGGAATGGACATACGATCTGTCACCAAAGGAAGAGTAGATTTAAGAAATACGACTTTGTCTAAAAAATAACTTGAAAATTTTTCACAAATACCCGGGGAGCACGGCAGAGGCATAGAGGGGCAGGGGTTGACCACAGAGTTAAAAATTTTAAATAAAATTCGAGGATTGTTGCCATTGGTGGTGATAATTTTAGATAGGAAAGCTGCTTTAGCCGTTCTGGCAGCTGATTGAAACTTCAAGCGGCTAATACATAAAATGTCATATGATGACTGGAGATTATCTTTCTTCCACCTCCTCTCATCCCGCCGACACATACGTCGTAAAGCGCGAACAGAATCATTTAACCAACATTGTGAGTAGGTTCTGGGGCGTTTCATTTTGATAGGTGCTACAATGTCAAGGATAGAGGAGCATGTAGTTAATAGAGTATTGGCAAAATTCTCAAGCGTATGTGGGGTAAGACAATCTGACGTAGTAAATGGAGAGTTCACAAAAGAGTTAGAGAAATTCAACACAGTATCAGGATTCACAGTACGCGTAGGGCAAAGAGGAGCCTCAAAGCGTGATCCGGTGTTATCTAGGTCAAGATCGAAGATAACCGGGGAATGGTCAGAAAGTCCAGTGTTTCGAATTTCCTTAATACATATATCCACATCGTATGAGAAAACCAAATCAAGGGTGTGGCCTTTAACATGGGTAGGCTCATTCACCCACTGAGTAAGATTAAAAGAGTCGGTCAGTGCAAGAAAATCATTAGCCAATTGATCATCCATACAACAGACATGAATGTTAAAATCACCAGAAATAATAACAGAACCATATTTAAAAAGAATGGATCCCAAAAAGTCAGCAAATTCAGAGATAAACATCTTGTGGTATTTAGGCGGACGATAAACCACAACACACAGAGTAATCCGAGGGCCAGTCAATTCCAATAAAACACACACACACACACACACACACACACACATATAAAGCAATTATATATATATATATATATATATATATATATATATATATATATATATATATATATATAATTGCTTTTATTTATTTTCTAGGTGGAGGTGGGTGAGAGTCTGACAGTTTTCCTGTTGTGATTTCATTTGAAATTTATTTTCTTGTTGCTGCTTCTGCACCACGTACACCGCGTACTGAACGCATCTCTTGTAGCGAGCCACTGCATGTCACGACCAATCACAGATCAGAACAGTTCAACGTTCCACACTTTCAACCGGAAAAGTGACTGTAAACAAACTAGTTGAGAAGTAGTTTTCTCGCTGTGGCGTTTAAAAGTGTTTTAAACTTTTTCTGTTTTATAAGATAAGTAAGCGACTAGACAGATTAACTGATACGATTTTTATAATTTCGAGTAGCTGCCGTCGCGGACGATTGTAAACATTTAGGGAGCTACTTGCTAGCGTTAGCTACAGAACGCGACTCTCGCTGCGATAACAGTTTAGCATTATTTAGCTCCAATGCCTCAAGAAGGAGAGGAGACTCTTCCTCTGGTTCGTTCCCTGAACAGTCAGATACCAGTTAAAGTGCTGTTTTATAACCATAGTCCCCGTGTCGTACGGCCTTTGTGGATAAATTACCAGGGAGAACCGCATCCTTACAATGACATACAACCAGGGACTGGACGGAGGATGCACACTTACGTCGGTAAGACGGCTGCTTGCACGTTACCAGTGCATAAAGCGATTAGCTAACAAGTGGCTCTTTGTAGCTTTATTGTAGCAAGGGTGCTTACTCAGGTATTTCTAGAGATTTAAAGCTTTGTTTTGTGTAAAAAAGCAATGAGTTTTCTCGGAATGCTGGTATCACCTGAACGCAGCTTTCTCAGAGAAGAACCCAGCCCAGACTAAAGGAAAACGATGGATGTCTAGGATTAGGTTTACTACAAACACACACACACATATATATATATAGACCTGTTTTTATGCAGGTCTGTTACATATGATGTCTTTACAGACTGGAAGTGAGCTTTCAGTTGTTTTGATTATCATCTGTGTTGCCAGCTCCTATTGATATTTGTGCTTAATTCTGTCTTGAACCTTGTACTGACTGACTGATTGACTGGAGGTTTTTTGTGTAATTTTAATGATTGTCTCTTTGTTTAAATAATATGTTTTAGTATTTTGTCTGTCTTTTAATTCCGAGATTCATAATAATGATAATAATAATAAAAATAATAAGCCATGTCTTGGAAACTGAACCTAGAATTGTATCACGAAAATCATGAAATAGTATCACCTTTAAAGCATTACTCTTGTATATTTGTACATATTATATATATTTTCTCTTTATACTGTTCATATGTATATAGTGCTGAAAAACTGATTTCCTGTGTCGTTCAGTGGTGCTTTGGTACTCTCAGCCTCTCACTGAACGGGCTCCTGTGACTGACCAGCATGTAATGGAGTGGGTGGGAAGTATTATCCAACATTGTCTTTATTTTGGACAACATCCACCTCTCCGACACCACCTTAACGAAGTCCAGCTCCATCCCCACAACACTACTGGCCTTACGGATCAGTTTATAAGCCTGTTAGCATGAGGCGACCCTCAGCCTGCTCCCCCAGCATGCAACGGCATAGAGGATTGCACTGGCCACAACAGACTCGTAGAAAATCCTGAGTGTTGTCCGGCGGATGTTGAAGGACCTCAGTCGCCTTAAGAAAATAGAGGCGACTCTGGCCCTTCCTGTAAAGTGCTGTGGTGTTTTTAGCCCAGTCCAGTTTATTGTCTATGTATACTCTGAGGTATTTATAGTAATTCACAATGTCAACATTGACCCCCTGGATTGAAACAGGGGTCAAGTGTTTCCTGGTCTTCCTGAAGTCCACGATCAGTTTCTTGGTCTTTGCCACGTTGAGCTGAAGATGATTCTGCTCACACCACGGGACAAAGGAGTCGACCACAGCCCGGTACTCTGTCTCATCATCTCTGCTGAGGTCAGGTAATCAACAATCCAGGACACCAGAGAAGCATCCACCTATATCGCTGTCAGCTTATCTCCCAGGAGGGTCGGCCTGATGGTGTTGGAAGCACTGGAAAAGTAAAAAAACATGACCCTCGCAGTGCTCGCTGGCTGGTCGAGATGGGTGTAGACACGATTAAGCAGATAGATGATGGCGTCCTCAGTTCGGAGACGGGGCTGGTAAGCGAACTGAAGGGGGTCCAGATGTGGTCTGACAATGGGTCGGAGCTGGTCCAGGATGAGCCTTTCCAGAGTCTTCATGATGTGGGAGGTCAATGCCACAGGCCTGTAGTCCTGGGGGCCACTGGGGCGTGGCGTCTTTGGTGCAGGGACGAGGCATGATGTCTTCCACAGCACTGGGACCCTCTGCAGACCCAGACTCAGCATGAACAGCTTATGGAAGACTCCACAAAGCTGGGGGGCACAGGCCTTGAGGATGCGGGGACTCACTCCGTCTGGTCCAGCAGACTTGCCTGAGTGGAGTCTCCTCATTTGCATCTGAACCTGGTCTGCAATGAAAGTGATGGGTGTGGGAAGGGTGTCAGGATTCTCACCGGAGGCGACAGCGCTATGTGGAGAGAGAGGCAGGCACAGTGGTGTGGCTCTGGTACAGTAGGTGGGGTCTTAGGACCATTCTGGGTTACGCTATTTTATGGTGAGCGTTAGGCTGCGATTTTGTACCTGTTGATCCCTAATCTCGAAAAGGTACAACAAAAGGACAACGCAAGTTATTATGGCGATATACCCTGACAGGAATTTAACCACCACCCCAGTGTGCAGTTAACCCAGGGTTAACTGTTCGTAGTACAGGCCTCAGGCTTTAACTCTTAAACAGTGTTTCCGCTTGTATCTTTTCCAGGTCACCCGTGGATGTTCAGAGATGCAGAGACCGATGACCCTCTCAAGGTCAACAGCAAAGAGCTGTTTCTTCCTAAGCCAGCAGGGGGTGGAAATGTGACATATGCCAATATCAGTTTACCAGGTAAAACATCAGTTATATTACCTGAAGTCTCTGTGCTGTACAATTGTGATTTAGTAGTAAGTGTGTATTAAGCTAGTTTCAGAGTATACAGAGTGATTGACATATTGATCAAATCATACAGGCTAATTTCATGAAAAAATACGTAATAGTTTCTCTGGATATTATAGAAATTTTACCAGTTGTTTTTCTTTTTTTCATCAGCAATTTTCAGGGGAAACCACACAAAATAGTGTGACAGATGTTGTAATGTTTTAATTAAGAAACTCTGATGTTAGTATTGTTTGATTCACTTTTGGCATAAGAAGTTTTGGTAAATTTAGAGACAAACTGATCTATATTTGGATTTGTGAGTTGACAAAAAATCCCACACTGTTAACAAGCGTTTGTTTACACAGTTTACAGTCTCAAGGATCGAGCTCTTCAGGTTACTCGGCGTCTTGTGCGACCAAACGACTACAGGAGCTTGGAAATAGCGTGGTCCCTCCACGAGGAGCTCGAAGATCGCCCGAGTGTTTTGAAAGATCTCCAACGCATAAACCAGCGAGTAGCCCAACATCTGAAAGAGAACACACAAGGGCAGGAGGAGTGATGATTAAGGCAGAATGGATATTTATCACATAAGGACAGATGTTCTTGCACTTTCCGAGAACGTAAAGAACTTTAAAGATGAAACACAGGACTTACTTCACAGTGGCTATAAACACATTTTTTGGAAATCAGTTTCAGTTTGATCTTCTGTTTGTTTGTCACAGTTGTTGAACAGAAGAAAATGTGTTTTTTCCTTTTTTAGTAAGAGTTATATGTAATATAAATCCATCTTCTGTATGTAGCCACATTAGAATTCAGAGATCTGTGTTGTTCATATTCTTATTAGTAATGCTTGATATGAGGTTATCTTGCCATACCTGCACAATTCCCTTCAAAAATGGATGCTGTGTTGTATTCTATTGTTGTAGCTGTAATCTGTCAGAAATATTGGGTTATTAGGAACAGGTGAGACTGTCATAAAGGTTAACTCGCAGATGATTTCCAATGTGGGGAAAATACTGTGACTGAGGAGCTTATCCTCTTGTTTTTGTCTTCTTTTCTGTCTTCTTTGTAATAATTTTCCTGATGACACATTGCTGCTGTATGTAAAAGAGTTTTATTTGTATAATGAATAAAATATATACAAGTTTTATTAATGGATGGACGCCTTGATACCTTGGAACACTCTTCAGTTTACATTGCTGTTTTAGTTGTTGGTGCTGTCTCTAAATAAAGCAAATGTATAACAGTTATGTTTCACAGGATGTCCAGGGGATGTGAGGAAGTAATAGTTGTAAGAAAAAGAAGATTTCAGGGTGACCGCTAAGCCATTGGATTCAATTTTCCTGTTGACTCCTGGGGGAGCATAGGTCCGCAACAACACCACTCCAACGGACTCTGTTCTGGGCTGCTCTCTTTAGCTGGGACCACGTCATTCCGACGGCCTTCACTTCGCTCTCGACAGATCTTCTCCAAGTCTGTTTGGGTCTCCCCACTTTCCTTTTTTGCCTTGTAGGTTCCAGTCCAGTGCTTGCTTTGCGACGTTGTCGAGTGGTTTTCGAAGTGTGTGGCCTATCCAGCCCCATTTTCTCTTCTTGATGTCTTGACCGACCGGGTTCTGGCTGGTTCTCTTCCAGAGGTCTGTGTTTGAGATCTTCTCAGGCCATCTGCTGTTGAGGATGTGTCTCAAGCATTTGTTGATGAAAATCTGTATCTTACTGGTAGTGGTCTTGGTCACCCGCCACGTCTCGGACCCATACAGAAGCACTGCTTTCACATTGCTGTTGAAGATACAGATCTTGCTGTGCTGAGATAAGCCATTGGATTCAGCAGTAACAGAAAAGCTGCAAAAATTACAACGTGGTCAAAAGAAGTGTCCTCTACTAAAACATTACAAAGACCAATGCCATACAGACCATCCTCTCCTCTACACATCTCTGCAATTAGCTGAGTGTAGTCAGCTGTGCCTAACTTACTGCCTCGAAAAGCACATTTTCACAAGAGTCTATGCAGTCCTTTGAAAAACATGTGCAATGCTCAGAAAAATCAACTTTGCAAAGTTAAACAAACCACAAGATTTCTGCAGCAATATCCTTTAGACAGATGAGAGCAAAGAGGAGATGCACAGTGCCACATTTCCAGAAAACCAAACACAGACGCCAACTGTCCAGCCACACAACCTGGGTACCTTGCAGTCATTGAACAGACCAGGAACACTTTTGTATACCAAAACAGAATCCAGTGAGGCTGTTTGTGCAACAGGTAAAGCTTTGCTCAAACTGGTTCATTCAACAGGACAACAATCCCAGGCTCAGCAGCAAATCTACAAAAGAATGGCTAAAAAAGAAAACAATCAAGGTGTTGTGCTGTGGTGGGACCTTAAATAGAACTGTGTGTAAATTAATGCCAAGATAATTAATGCATTTCTTTACATTTTAAAACAAGAATAGATGAATTCTAACAAGTTGGTATAATTAATACAGGTAACAGCGTAAATGGGTACACAGGTGTAAAAGCAATTTATGCAATCCTGTATGCTGTATCAAAAACAAAACAATTAAACATCCAATGAGCATCTCAAGGACATCTCGAACAACGTAACCTCCTCTGTGTGCAGTCATACATGCCCGCTTCCCTTTCTGTGAGGATAACAAATAAATAAAGGAACGACCAGGATATCACTGAGTTACATGTATTAGTGTCTCTAATTTGTTGCTCTTCTGGTTAATAATACAAAAATGTATCCATTTATATTTTATATTAATTTATGATATGGCTTTTTTTTTAAATTAATACTTGAAAATTGTATCATAATAGCAATGACACTGCTCAGACTTCACGTGTAATATACCCGAATAACCTCATGCTGTTGGCACTTCTGTAGCATCTCACTCACAGCCTACATGTGGATGCCCTCTTTCAGGAACAGATCACAACCTGAAATCATAACGTGCTTCTGTTTGCTCAGCAGGGGCACTGTTGCCAGACATGTTGCTAAGTGACAAAGTAACACAACACATTGTTGTGTGTGTGTGTGTGAAACGAGCTGAGCTGGGTGCCGTGTATCAGGAGCATGCAGGCGGGGGAAAAGGAAAAAAAACAGCACTCAGGTCGTTTCAGGCGAGAGCTGTAAGACCTCAGCTTTTCTCTGCGTCTCTCACAACTGTAAATAATTAGATCTTGGATCCAGAGTTCATCATCCTTTTCATTTTCTCCGCCAGCAAAACATTTTGGCCGAGGAGTCACCCAGTTGTCTTCCCACACCTGCAGACAGATCACTGGAGCAAAATGAAAACAATGGTAAGAGTAAAACAACAAGAAATCCTGCCTACCTGCAGAGCCGCAGACAGATTACTACATCATAAATTACTGTGAGTTGGTGTCATGGTTATTCCCACATAGGTACCAGTTTATTTTGCGTCACTTCCACCATCCTTGTTAAAAGAATCAGGTTTGTGAGAATAATCAAGTAAAAGAAACTGGCCTTTTCAAGAAAAATGTCTCTAATTTCTAATTTGTGTTTGATTTTATAATTTATTTAAGTGGCTCCGTCTCATGGAGGTAATTCTGCTCTAGACCGCACCACCGGCAGCCCGTTACCTCCCCTGACTCAAGACGAAGGTGCAGGTAATGATTCTCTTCCCTCCCTCTTGTGAGCATATAGCAGGTGTCACATCAGAGTTAGTGATGAACTCTTAATTTAGGTATCGGTCTCACTGCTGAATCTTTATTTTGTTTATGTTTTTTCCCTTTAGGCACATTAAAAAAACCCAGTGTTTCACCTCGAAACATGTCCCAGTACAGGAATGTGTTCAATGAGCGCGCTAGGACGGGCTTCTGCTACTGGCTTGTGGAGAAGAGTCCAACATGTTAGTACTGACTGAAGCAAAATATAACACATACAATAATCTGCTTATTGCAACTTTCATGCACGTGTTGCTGGATTATCTAATGTGATACTGACGTCCCGAGTTCCAAAAAAGTTGTGACACTGTGTAAAATGTAAATAAAGACAGAATGCAGTGATTTGCAAATCCCATAAACTCATATTTGACTCACAACAGAACATGGAAAACATATCAAATGTTTAAACTGTGAAAAATCTACCAGTTTAAGATAAATATTTGCTTATTTTGAATTTGATGACAGCAACACATCCCAAAAAAGTCGACACAGGGCTGTGTTTACCAATGTGTACGGTCAGCTCCTCTCCCTTACAACAGCCTGTAAACATCTGGGAACAGAGGAGACCAGCTGTTGAACGTTTGGGGGAGGAATATTGTCCTAACCTTGTCTGATACAGGATTTTAGCTTCACAGCAATTCTGGGTCTTCTTTCTCATATTTTCCGTTTCATAATGTATTAAATGTTCTACTGTGGTGCCATGGTGTTGTAGTAGATCAAGTATATGGTTTAGCATTATCTAAAATAGGTGAGGCCTTCCCTGAAAAGTACATCATCTGGGTATTCGATTTTTTTTTCAGCTGTGTCCATTGTGCACAGAAATTTCTCTAGATTCCCTGAATCTTTTGATGATATTAAGTAGATGATGAGATACTCAAAGTCTTCACAATTTAATGCTCACAATAGAATAATTTTATGTTCTATTGTGAATCTAATTTTTGATGGCAGACCATAAAATGAATCAAGTGATTCTCACAATCAAAATCTGCTGCACCACAGCAGATGATTGTATAAGAGATCATTCTTATACAGGAATGTTCATGACTGGGATGCTGTTATAAGGAAGGATAATGATACATGACCAGTTTACACATTGACATCTTTTTCTTTTCATTCCTGTAGGTAAAGGATGCAGCTTGGGTGCATATAAAACCTTTCTGGGATTACCAAAAGTTTGAAGAAACAGTTCACCAGACCTCTTCTAAAGATGCCCACATTAGTTTGAAAAGCTGAGCTTGCACTTACTTGAAAATCTGTAAAGAAGTATTATCAGAAATACACATACTTCTAGAAATTTGTTTAATTTTCTTATTTTTTTCTGCACAAGTAATGAGGTATGGCGAATTACAAAATTTTATTTCCAAAAGAGACTTGATATATAGCCTACTCAAGTTCTCTTAGCAAAACATCTTTATTTTGTTTTTAGCATAAGTAATAATGATAATGGCAAATTTAAATTTAATAAGTTAAGCCTCACCTCTCATCACCTTCACAAGTTGAGTGAAAATCTTGTATATTCCCTTGTGCTATAAACGCTGTATTCGTCTTTTTTATGGTTGACTTTGTCTTTAGTTTCAATTCATTCAGAAATGCCTCTTAAGTGAATATACAGAATACAGCTGATTTTTGCACACACTCTTTAGAGCTTGTTTTACATTTTTGGAAGGTTTAAATGAAAAAAACAAAATTAAAAATGTTTAATTCACTGTGTCACAAAAATAAACTTTGGTTTGCTTTAATTTGACCTGTTATTCTGGTAAAGTGAACTTTTGGTGCAGGACAACACTCGCCTACAAATTCCTGAAGATAGGCGTGTTTTTTTTTTTTATGTGTTAATAATTCATAGATCATACATGGAAGCTTCTTTCTGCTTCTGATAAAAATCAAAAACAGAACCCAAAAAATACTGAAAATTATCTCAAACTTTGGACATAACTCAAACTCTAAAGTAATTTTGTAATTTTTGAGTTATTTCTTCGATATTTTTGCGATGCCCTGTTCAAAAGTTTGAGATAACAACCTGAAATTTTAAGTTATAGTCTTCAGTAGCAGACACAAAACATCAAGCCTAGCTTCACAAAGAGACAAAAATGTTTTCAGAAAATTGTCAGGTACAAAGACTGGACTGAATACTGGACTACTTTTCAAGACTACTTTAATTAGTAACGTAAACAAGAAGCAAGAAAGGCTGGCTCATTGGAAGGAAAATATAGAGAAAACTAATGTGTAATTGCTGCTTTAGCCGGTGTAAACAATTCTCGCGAGATCTAACACGATTGTGTGACGAAAGCGCAAAGGAACTTTTAAATGTGCGCTCTTATCGCCACCTAGTGGTTAATTTTATAACAAACTTTTCTTGGTTCAACTCAATACATTAATAATACGTGAAGACAGTGAAACGTTTCAGTGCTTTTGTTTACAGACCGATCTCCGTAGGAGTCGTTTAAGCTGCCGGTTGACGCTTTAATTGCCGTTTCCACCGCGGAGACCCACCAGGTAATAGCTCCTCAACGTCAGGCAGTGCTACTTAAAACAAGCGGCTTAGCTAGATTAACGTTTTATAAATGTCAAATAATTATAGTGATATTGATTTAACTAGTTGGATTGAATATTTTGAGGTAATGATTATTGTTTGCAAACATTCGTGACCGGGAGTTTTGTGGCAGTCAAGCTGCTAGCTAGCACACAGTTATTGCCAAAGTTTTACCGTCAAGGCGCTTCCCCCCCGCGGAGTGCTTTCACACGGTTAATTTAGTGTCACAGCTTTAAAAAAATACACAATCCTGCTGTATATAGGTTATTAAAGCTGTGTTTTACTGTTTATCCCGCTAATAATTTTATCACCTAAAATTCCCTCCAGGTGCAACCAGCGGAGCCCAGCCCTGCACTTAGAAACAGATAGACCCACAAGTAACCCTGCAAGTTAATTCATTAATAAACAGGGATAGGTTTGACGAGCTGAACTAATGAATGAATGGCTACTCATTCTGCAGAACTTTGAGATGGAGATACTCAAACTTATTTGAGGTCAGATTATTTTTGTTAATGCTGTGAAAAAAGCTGTTTCTTTGTAAACATACATTTGTATTTAGTTGTAGTTTTGGCTGCAGTATTGGGGTTGATGTGTATTGATTTGTGCAGGGAAATGATAAGCCCATATTCACGCTAGTGTTAGGATTTACGTGATCTTAGTTTGAAAGACAAGGGTTTAAGGTCAGATGATAAAGTAAGACATCCACGCTTTTCCGGAGCCTTTTCCAGGTTAACAGTGCATATGACCACTTAGAGCTGTGGTTCGAGTAGGGAATTATCAGCCCCTAGGGATTAATATTGATAAGTATAGATTTACTCGCATTATTGCTTCTGCTTACAAGGTCAAGGTCAAATTTATTTATATAGCACATTTCAAACAGCCGATGCTGCACAAAGTGCTTAACAATATAAAAATGGTATTAAAAAGCAACAATGTAATACAATAATAACAATAAAAAACAAAAGGACAGTAAAAGAATTAAAACAATAACTAAACTAATTCAAATAAGACCAAAATGCTTGGGTCATAATGTGTTAAAAGCCAGGGCATAGAAATGTGTCTTTAGTAAAGATTTAAATTGCTCAAGTGTTTGTGCAGATCTAATATTTAAGGGGAGACTATTCCAAAGTCTAGGACCTGCCACAGAGAAGGATCTATCACCACGGGATTTGAGGTTAGTCTGTGGGATGGACAACATTAGTTTTGATCTAGACCTCGTGGTTTTTCCTGGAGCATAGGCAGAGAGCTCAGACAGGTAAGGAGGGGCTCGGGCATTAAGTGACTTAAAAACAAAAAGTAGAAGTTTAAATTGGATCCTGTAGGAGACAGGAAGCCAGTGTAAAGAAGCTAAAACTGGGGTTATATGCTCTCTCCGTTTGGTACCAGTTAGCAGGCGAGCAGCAGCATTTTGAACCATCTGAAGATGATGGATGGTGGCCTGATCTAGACCATAATACAATGAATTGCAGTAGTCCAATCTGCAAGTAAGAAAAGGGTGAATAACACGCTCAAAGACGTTAGCCGGAAGGTATGGCTTTACCTTGGCTAGCTGTCTTAACTGAAAAAAACAGGACTGAACTACTGCACTCACCTGCTTATTCAATTTAAAAGAACCATCAATGTAGACACCGAGGTTTTTTACATGTGTTTTACAATACGAGGAAAGGGTGCCCAGAGTGCTGTCGATATGATTAAAGTTGCCAAAAATGACAACCTCAGTTTTATTTTCATTTAGTTTAAAAAAATTTAATGACAACCACTGTTTGACATCATCAAGGCAGCGTAATAAGAGCTGCGAATGGTCTGACCCTGCTTTTAAAGGTAGATAAATCTGCAAATCATCAGCAAAACAATGAAATGAAATGCTGTACCGCGAGAAGATGGAGCCCAATGGCAACAAATAGAGTGCGAACAGGGCAGGACCCAAAATAGAGCCTTGAGGTACACCGTATTTAAGAGGGGCTATTTTGGAGTTGTGGGGGCCCATATTGACATAAAAAAACCTTTCTGACAAATAGGAACGAAACCACTGTAGGGCAGATCCTTTTAGGCCAGCATGAAATTCTAGCCGTGATAACAGGATGATAACAGCCGTGATTACAGGGCTAGTTCTTAATCAATCTCCTTTTTAATTGCTAATCAGATATAGGTAGACCAAAAAAGGTTTTCACCACAACAGGAGAGCTTCATTAAGTCAAATAAGAGTATAAAAATGCTTGCATGACATTCAGTGCAGAAGCTCCACTGCTGAATGTGGTGTCCTTGTTCTGAACTTCCAGTAAGAACGTGCCAACACTGATAAAAGGAGCTGGTAAGATTGGAGAGATATGATTACTGTGGAATGAATTTTTAAGAAATTCTCTTAACCAGGTAACCCAGTGTTGGGCCCACTTTATGTAGAGTTAATGTTGTGTAGAAGCTAATAAAATGATCATCATTGCATGAGAGCCAGTCCGTGGTCATTTTTATCAAGAAGCTTATCCAGATGTGTTCATTCCTTTTCTAACTGCGTTTTGGATCAGGATCTTAGACATGGATAGCAGAAGAAAGAAGGTGGCCTTCAGCTGGCTCCGAACTACAGTCACTTCACCAGCACATCATCAGGGTGGAAACGCTGACTCAGTCACACCGCCTTGCCGGACCATAACGCAAAATGAAGATTCAGAAACTTTGCCCTGCAGTGATTCTCCAGGATCTGCGTGGCTTGGAGCACTGAGTCTGGATACTCCCAAGAGAAAAGCCGAGGTGCTCTCTGAAAGTCTGCCCTCTGTAGGCAAACTTAAGCTGCGGAAGCTTTCCAGAAAAAACAGTGAAACATTTAAAACTTTGAAGGTAAACCTTTGCCATTGGATTATAATTTTAGATTGAATGTTTTGAATCTATCTTGAGTCTCACAAGTTGCTTGGTTCCAGTGAATACATTATCTGTTTGTGGTTAATTTGGCACAGGACAAACCTATGAACACCTCAGCCGCACAGCCAGAGTCCAAAAACATCCAGAAAGCTTCACCACCTCCACCCCACTCTTTTATCTTGAAGAAGAAAGACAGGACACCTGAGGAGGGATTAAAGGCTATCTGCAGGAAGGCACTGATGGCAGCCCTTGGAAACACAAAAACAACGTGCAGCACTACTAATATCATCAGAACTGACATGAACAGCTTGTCTTCACCTCTGCAGACTGAACGTCCCAGTCCAGCCTACCTTGAGACAACCATTGTGGATATTAACAGCTCCTGGAGCCAGTATGACACTGCACCTGAGGACCGAGGCGGTAGCAAAGGAGATCAGTGGCCCACCCTGCAGGTGTTGGAAGACTCAGACATCAAAGGTGATGCTTCAGAGCCAAAGACAGATGGAAGGGTAAGCAACTACAACTTGTAATAAAAGTAATATAGCATTTCTTCTTGTTATAATGTTTTAGTTGTGCATTGGTTGTTACTGATTCTTTTGAATTCTAAAGCAGCTTCAGTTTTTATTTTAAAATGTTTTTAAATGTATCATACCATAAAATTATCATGGCGCTGAATCAAGATTTTGTTTTTCAGCGTTTTGTGGTTGAAGGAGAGGATTTTCCCAGGATGTTTGTTAGTGAGGACTCTGTTTCTCTGGAGAAGACCTTCCAAGACAGACCATTTCCTCCAGACAATGAGCTGGAAGCTGAGGACCATGACTCCGCCCTCCCTGCACTAGAGTACATACCAGATTCTTCATCTCGTTTCTCATCTGACCAGAGCTGTGATCAACATCAAACTTTAGTCGATAGTGAGGGAGGTGTAACTCCCACTTTTACGTTTACACCCTCTAATGAAACCACTGGGACCCTCGAGGCAGCTGCTAAAGACATGGAGGTGCCTTTCTCATCACCACAGAGGAAAGTTTTTGTCTCACTGAAGCAGCCCCACTCACCGCACGTGAGCGTTTTAAATGCATCTGCAGTTGAGGCTGACAATATTTGCTCATCCATCATTAGGGGACGTTCATCGGATCCCTTTGCTCTGCCCCGACACTCAAATACGGGAGCGTCAAAGCTGTGCTTCGACCCCACAGCCTCACGCAGGCAGTCGGACGGTGTTTTCCGCATGCGTTACCCTGGTTACTCCTCATCTCATACTTGGACTCCTAGAAGACTGTCCTTGGGGGCTGAACCTTTATGGACCAGCTACCCCTGCTCAAGCAGTGAAGCTGGCTTCATAGACACGCATTGCCATCTGGACATGCTCTATGGAAAACTTGGCTTCTGCGGGACGTTCAGCAGCTTTCGAAGGCTGTACCAGAGTAGCTTCACTGGAGAGTTTCAAGGCTGTATTACAAACTTCTGCAACCCAGATATCATGGTGAAAGAGGCGCTGTGGGAAGGTCTGCTGGCTGAAGACATGGTATGGGGGGCATTTGGGTGCCACCCGCATTTTGCCAAAAACTACTCGAGTATTCAAGAGCGCAATATACTGACGGCGATGAGGCATCCAAAAGCCGTGGCCTTTGGTGAGATGGGCCTGGACTACTCCTACAAAAACTCTACTGACACCTCAACGCAGAAAGAGGTAAGGTAAAATCTGAAGTGGATTTTCTAATTTGAGACTCAGTTTTTCTTGAGCAGCGTATGCCTGGATATTGAAAATAAGAATGTCGTGGTCTTTGTTTTGTTTCTCTGCTTCTCTGTGAAGGTGTTTGAGCGGCAGCTGCGTTTGGCCGTGGCCATGCAGAAACCTCTGGTGATCCACTGCAGGGATGCAGATGACGACCTGCTGAAAATCATGAAGAAGTGTGTTCCCAGGGAGTACAAAATTCATAGGTGTGTTGTGTGTGGAGTAAAACCCTTTAAACTCAGTTTTTCTTTTTATAGCTTCTTCTTAAAATTAATTGCTTATTTTTTTTGTAAGAAATTCAAATGTTTCAGTTTAGAGAAATAAGATAAAGGCTTGCACTTTATTTCTGACTAGCCTTTTTGTAATTGACTCGTAATAGTTGTCATTTTTCGATGGTGATGAAGAAGAACAGAAAACGGTCATAAAGTGAATTTGAATTATTTAATATGTCTGAAACACAACAGCTGTTCTGCTCATTTCCACATCAGAACTGACAACCTGAGGATTTTTAAACTCTAAAGACCTTTGGAGTTTAAATCTTAGTGCCTTTAATCAGACTTTTAATTTGAATTACGTTGTGCTTTCCAGGCACTGTTTTACAAACAGTTATCCAGTGATTGAGCCCTTCCTGGCAGAATTCCCCAATTTGTATGTGGGATTCACAGCCCTAATCACCTACTTGAGGGCTACAGAGGTCCGGAATGCCGTTTCCCAGATCCCTCTGAATCGCATTGTGTTGGAGACAGATGCGCCATATTTCCTGCCAAGACAGGTATGTGTAGATAGAGGCTCGGGAAATCCAAAACAAACATCTTGTGTCATTAATGAAAGAAAAGGTTTCTGCCATTTTTTTTTTTTAAATTGCAAAATATTAGAAATGTATTATTGAACAAACTAGAGGTATGTCATACAGTTTATTAGGTACGCCATGCTAGTGTTGGTTAAACCTGCTTTTGCCTTCAGAGGATCTTTAATTCTTTGTGGCACAGACTCAACAAGTGGTCAGTTCTCAGAGAGTTTGGTCTCAGATCACAACACAGAAATGC
The DNA here is from genome assembly GCF_057382095.1 of Aulonocara sp. 'chitande type north' Nkhata Bay. Lineage (NCBI taxonomy): Eukaryota > Metazoa > Chordata > Actinopteri > Cichliformes > Cichlidae > Aulonocara > Aulonocara sp. 'chitande type north' Nkhata Bay. Next base: position 23,368,429 of record NC_141348.1, read on the forward strand.
CCACTTTGCTATCAGATTAAACATTTGAACAGTCTTATGTTACCAAGATATGATCACAAAAGATCCTGTTACCGTTATGTTCAGTGTTTTTTTGTTTTGTTTTTTGTTAAACCAGCATAAAGGAGGATGAAAGGTATATAATGGTATGACGACAGTCTTGGGAAAACAAAGAAAGTTTGATCTATATCAGAATCAGATGTAAAGCATCAGAGCTGATTTTTAACAGACAACATCATCATACTGTGTGCAGCAGATCCAGCAGTGGAGACGTTTTTGTTCCACCATGCTTCTGAAAAGAACCTCCTGCCTGTTGGCCTGTCTCTTGTGTTCCTTGACTGCTTGATCTCTTGTTGATCTGAAACGAAATTTTCCCTCCAAGAGTGGAGTGAAACTGGGCACATATTTCTATTGAGTCTAAAACTACTATCAGAATTTAAAGCAAATATCCGTGTTGTTATATTTGAGGTATTAATTATTATGAGACTCCATGCTGACCTTTTTGAATGTCATGCTCTTTAATAGGTTGGGAAAGGTGTCTGCCAGTTTTCCCATCCTGGAATGGGCATCCATACTCTGCGGGAGCTGAGCCTACTGAAGGGGGAAGACATGGCCACTGTCCTTGACACCATCCGAAACAACACCACTCAGCTGTATGGTATATGACCTTTAGAGAAAACGCTGTAAACTGGCAAGAAAGAAGAGAGACGTTTCCTGTTTTTGTTTTATATTTGTCAATTCTCCATATATGGATGTTGACGTGTGGAGAAGAAATTTCATTTTAAACAACCTGAAAGAGAAAAAGGAGACAAGCCTGACTGGAATGAAAATATCTCTTGTCTAACAGAGATCCAAGTGTATAATTGTTTATCTGAATATTTCTTTTATGCCGTTGTTATTATAGATTAATTTCTAAGCAGTTTGTGTTTTTCTTTTATGTGTGTTTCTGTAGTTTTACATTGCTCGCTTGTTTGGTTTGCTGGACGTTTGGCTGCCTTGGTGTGATGCAGTAGAGATGTATTAAAAGTCTTTATAATAGTGCTTCTTTTTTCTCTGAGACATGTTTTGTTAAATTAGTCATCAGTGCGAACACTGGTGCTGATGGAGGAGCGCACGGAGACAGGAAAGCATAGTCTACAGTGGAGCAAACGTGTACACTGAACAAAGCCGATTCTGCATTGAGGGAAGGAGAGGGGCTGCGGGAGCGGTCCATTACTCCACTTTAATGACGCCCTGCTCGTCACACACATTTGTCTAAGTGCTCTTTTTTTTCTTTTTAAATCTAAACAATATCAAGAGTGAGCAGATGTGTGTTCATCCTGCCAGTTTTTTATTTATTTTTTTATTTTTTTAAGCACATTTCTTATTATAGAGCCTTTAAAAAGGTCAGAGTAAACTCTGTCACTGAGGTTTGGACAAGATGTTCTTCAACATCCTTCTTCCTTTTCTTTTTCTTTTTCTTTTTTTCTTTTTAAAAAAAAAAACATGGTCATTTTGTGTTTTGTAAGACATTTAGCCTTTTAATTGTAGCTTTAAAGGTACCAGTTAAGTCTTTACTCAAGTGTTTGCATCCTAAGCATCTGTTTCCTTGATATTTTTAGCTCATACAACCAAAGTTCACATGGTGAGACATTCATGATCCATGATATCATGAGGGTCAGAATTTAATCAAACTGGCACACGGTGGTCACCTAATGGGTCTTCACCCAAATCATACTCAAAGTCAAGCATAATGTTTATGCACAAGGCTTACACTTTTTTCTCCCTGATGTATTCAACAATATTCAGTTCAGGTTATTTAGCAAAGTCGTTAACAAAACATTCTTATTAATAAATTTTGCGTGCAAAAAGACATTCCGAGGCCAGTCGAGAGATATAATCGACTGGCCTGGGAATATCTTGGTGTTCCCTGAGCTGCGCTGGGGAGAAGTCTGGGCTTCTCTGCTTAGGCTGCTGCCCCCCACGGCCAGCCCAGCCCAGGGTGAGTGGCGGAAAATGGATGGACAACTGTTTGTGAGGTTCCTTGACTTCTCAGTGGATTTTAATTGTTAGTTTTTGCAGTACAGCTAATTACCACCAAGAAAACTGTTATTCACCCATCAGGTAACCTGTAAATCATGAACCAGATGAGCTGTTGCATCACAGACCTTCTGATTTAAAGACTCATTAAATATAATACAGTGAGACAAAAGGTTGATTGATGCTTTATTGTATAAGGCATACCCGAATCCTAAAGAGACAGATGGTATAGTGTGTGCTGTAGTGATCTATACAGGGTATCATTTTTTACAGGTTGACTAACATTAGATCGTATTTCTCTGCCGACACAGGAGTTTTAATAATGAATGCAAAATGTCAGAGTGTGAGTTAAACATTTGGGTGTTTGAGAGACGTTTTTCCTAAAGCTGCACCCCGGGAAATTCATAATGACAGCTGAACCAACCCCTTGATGATGAACATAATCTTTGAGGCTGAAATCTCCAGGAAATGCTATTTGGCTGATTGATGTGTTCCATTTTACACACAGGGTCACATGGTAAGCATTTTAATGTTTTAGGCATCATTCATTTATCTTGTATTTCATGTTATTTAACCACAGTCTAATAACTTAGATAACTAAAGCTGATTATGGAAAACACTGACACAGTCTCTGATCTTCAACGAGGAGATGGTCTCTCTGGGGAAAATAATATATATATATATAAATATATTGTAATATTTAAAGGAAACACTTTTTTTACTGTATAAACCAGAAAGAAGGGACAACCTGCTGATTCTGTGTTTCCCAGCAGGCGTTGCACAATCTCCTGCAGCTCTACAATGTAGTCCGCCAAGTCTTCTGCTCTCAAGGTGACGCCAATTTCAAAGGGCGCACTTATCTGGTCCGAAGAGAAAAAAAAACACAAAGCTGCAGGATTGACTGCTGGGAGATGGGCTGTATTTGTTTTGTATTTTTCCCCAACTCACTGTCATGGTTTTGTCCATATTGGTTTGATTTGGCTCCTCCATGGCTTGGCGACCGATTCTGGAGGACTTCACTTTGTTCTGTGATTTAAAAATGACATCTCATCATTGTTATGAAATAATTTCCACTTAAGAGGTTTAATTAACATAAGAAAACCTCCCTAATTCAAATGGCATGGGTGAGGTACAGTGCAGAATAATGTCACTGGTTGGTTGGTGAGTTCACAGTCTAAATAGCTGGTAGAGTTTTAATTTTTAGTCCATCTTAAAGCTTTGGTGGTTATGATGGGTGATAATAAGTTTAAACTCAAAGGCTGAAAAGAAAAAACATGAAGCATTGAAATATTTATAGGTTATTACAAGCGTTAAAAAGAAACCAACGCTGAGTGAAGTTTTCATAAAGATTTTATAAAAATGTAGTTTAAAAAAAAAAGATAAATTAGGACAAAGTATCTCACCTGAGGTTTCTGTGATGGGCTGAGGAAGCTTGAGCCCGCACTGGTTGACTTGCACCACAAGGTCAAGGAACACAAGAGAAAAGCCAACAGGCAGGTGTTTCTTTTCAGAAGCATGGTGGAAGAAAAACGTCTCCACTGCTGGATCTGCTGCACACAGTATGAAGATGTTGTCTATTAAAAATCAGCTCTGATGCTTTTCACCTGATTCTGATATGGATCTAACTTTCTTTGTTTTCTGTCCATCTTCGTACCTTTATATACCTTTCATCCTCCTTCATGCTGGTTTAAAAAAAAAAACACTGAACACAACGGTAACAGGATGTTGTGTGATCATATCTTGGTAACATAAGACTGCTCAAATGTTTAATCTGATAGCAAAGTGGGCATTTCTCTGTTGTGATCTGATATGAGGTGTGATGGACATCTTATCAGTGGGCTATGGACAGAATAGTATTGCAGTCACAGACTTCTACAGCAGCACTGACTCTCAGGCAAGAGCTGTAATAAAGTTAGCAATAATCTAATGTTTGATTAGACAGGAAACTTAAATTTATATCAGCATAGTGTTATCATTACATCAGTGCTCAGCTGGAATGAATGCTACTTTAATATCTCTGAAATAAACAAATAAACCAAAGTAACTGGAGCGGATATTGACACAGCCATGTGGCATTTGATTTACAAGGATTTTCACTCACATTTACATGCTTGTGTTGTGTAATTGTGCTTTCAGTGGAACTGTGATGGTTCAAAATGGTTTTTAGTTTTTAAATCAACAGCCTACCAATTGACAAAATACACGAAGCCTAAAGCATCATGCATAAGACACAGTATGAAGGACAGTTTATATGAAATGGAAAAACTTGCATTGGTCAGACAGCTACTCCAAGAAGTGTAATTACATTTCTTTGATTTAGGAAAGTAATCTGTATTTAATTTTTTTCTTATTTAGGCATCACACCTATCATATGGTTACTCAATACTTTGTTAGGTACACGTGTCCAATTACTCAGCACGATTATCTAATCAGCCTCAACTCAATACATTTACCCATGTAGACAAGATCTAGACGACCTGCTGAAGTTCAAATGGAAGATCAGAATGAGGAAGAAAGGTGATTTAAGTGACTTTGAGTGTGGCATGGTTGTTAGCACCAGATGGCCTGGCCTGAGTATTTCACAACCTTCTATAGGGTTTACAGAGAATGGTATGAAAAAAGAGAAAATAATCATTGACTGGTAGTCAAGCAGTAACTCGGTCCCTCGTTACAGCCAATGTGCACAGAAGAGCATCTCTGAATTTGCAGCACATTCAATTTTGAAGCAGATGGGTTACAGCAACAGAAGACCGCACTCGGTTTCTCAGGATAGGAAAATGAGGCTGTGACATTAAGATGTTCAGGAAATAAACAATAAACAGTCTGAAAGCAAGGCAGCACGGTGGCACGGTAGTTAGCACTGTTGCCGCACAGCAAGAAGGTCCTGAGTCTTTCTGTGTGGAGTTTGCATGTTCTCCCCGTGTTTGCGTAGGTTCCCTCCGGGTACTCCGGCTTCCTCCCACCGTCCACCGACATGCAGCTTGTGGGGATAGGTTAATTGGATAAACCAAATTGCCACTCGGTGTGAATGTGTGAGTGTGAATGGTTGTCTGTCCCTGTGTGTTGGCAGGGTGTACCCTGCCTCTCGCCCTATGACAGCTGGGATAGGCTCTAGCGCTCCCCGCGACCCTGAAAAGGATAAGCAGAAGCATGTATCCATCCTGTCTCATAACAGCAGATCAGTCTGCAGGGGACATTTTTGTCCCCCTCAATACCAACTGATCATCCTTTAATTTCCACAGCTTACCTGAGTATTGTTGCCGACCATGTCCACCCCTTAATGAACACACTGTACCCATCTTTTGATGAAAACTCTCAATTTCAAAAACAACCCCCCCCAAACACTTTTGGGATGTGTTTAATTTTCATTGAGGAAATGGTAAGTTTATCCAAAAAAGCTTCTACCCAACAAGGGTGCAGACACTTTTCTCCTAAACATATTGAAATTATGTTGGATTCTAAACCTTGGATTAATGCCAATAGCCCTGTTGCAATTAAAGCAATTTTCATAACTATCTCGCACATAAATGCATATAATCACCCATAAAGCAAAAAAGACAAGAAAAAGAAAACTATAAAACTACTAAAAGTCGTGCAGGAGGGAGTCTGCACGACTTTTTTTCCCTTCCTTATAAAATCTGTTTTCCTTTATCTAGACTAGACAATAGTCATCTCATTTTATTTTAGTTTATAGTTACTTTTTAACAAAAACGGTGAAAGTAAGAATGAACGTTTGAAACGGAAATGCGTGCAGTGTCGGAGAGACGCCACTAGTTGGCTGTAAAGCGACAGTTTGGTAGCAACAGAAATACCAACGAAGAAGTCGGACTCCAGCAAACAGCAACAAACTGGAGATTAAGGTGTAGGGGAAATGGATAAAAAGAAGAAACCTTTAGACGTGACTGCTTCATCGGTGAGTTGAATGTACAGGCAGCTCTTCAAATATTTGTTTGACAGAAACTGTAGACGCTTAAGCTTAATTATACGGATAAACATAGCTAACTTACTCTCATGGTTGCTAGCAGCACATACAACGAGCATGGACTGTATTTAGAAGAAATACATAACGTTTGTTAGTTTTTTTTTTCTTTGGAGAATAAACAGCTAAACCTTAAATTTCGGTTTTATTTCGTGCAGCTAGTGGACCTTAAAGCTGAGCTGTACAGGAAACAGGAGCAGTTCAAACGGCAGAAACTTGGACAAGAAACTTCTGGAGCAGGATTCAAAGCAAAATCAAAAGATAAGGTACAGCACGAGTGATTTCTGAACGTTTTTTTTATAATGGCGTGCAATGACTGACTCACGTTTCTAATTTTCCTCTCCACATGTTCCTCTGCAGAAGCCCAACATCTGGAATAAACAAAATGCGGGTGTTTCAGCAAGAGCTGCTAAAGATGCAGAGCAGCTGGAAGAGGAGCGGAGCACCATCGATACAGCAAGGTGAGTTCAGTACTGCTGAAGTTTTTCTGTATAACAGGTGGACCAAAACCTCTCACAGCTTTTTTTCTACTCTCTCGACAGGCGTAAGTTGGAGGAGAAGGCGAGACTCTACGAACAGATGACTAAAGGAGACTTTCCTGGTTGGTGAACTGTTTGTGCCTTATGTCTGCTACAACAGCATCAAAGTGGGCATACTTTGTATTTACCTTGTTGTGTAACTCATCAGATGAAGAGACGGAAGGGCTGTTCCTTGTTGACTTCACCCAGAAGATTATTGACAAAAAGAGAGAAACACTTGCCCAGAAGGAGAAAGAGGACGAGGAGCAACTCAGCTCATCACCCGTCCCTCCTCCTGAGAACCCGGATGAAGAATGGTAACTTCACATTGATTGCATTCATCAATATTCAACTTGTGCTGGCATCATATAACATATCAATATTAGGCTTATATGTTTTCCAGTATTTGCTAATACATTATGTTGCCAAAAATATTCACTTGTCTGTCTTGAGTGGCATTCCTTTCTTAATCCATAGGGTTTAAGATAATACTGGCCCACGCTTAGCTTCATATCTTTCAGCTTTCCACAGGTTTAGGAGTGAGTTTATGGGAATTTTTGACTATTCTTTTAGAAGCACATTTGTAAGGTCAGACAATAATGTTTGATGAGAAGGCCTGGCTCATAGTTGGCACTCTAATTCAGCAGTGGTCAGGATTCTGTGCAGGCCAGTCAAATTCTTCCACTCCAAACTTGCTCATCCAAGTCTTTATCAACCTTGCTTTGTGCACTGGTGCTCAGTCATGTTGAAACAGGAAGGGCCGATCCCCAAACTATTTCCACAATATTAAAAGAATGAAATTGTCAAAAACGTCTCAGTATGCAGAGTTCCTTTCACTGGAACCAAGAAGCTGAAACCACTGCTGTAGAATCCAGTGGCAGCTGCTCGGCCATAGAAACTCATTCCATTATGCTGGCTACCCACTGTTCTTGAGCTAATCTGAAGGCCACGTGAATTTTGTAGGTCTGTAGCGATTGACTCTGCAGAAAGTTGGCGACCTCTGCACAATGTACACCTCAGCATCCGCTGACACTGCTCTGTGAATTTACATGGTCTACCCCTTCATGGCTGAGCTGCTGCTGTTCACAGTTAGTTCCATTTTGTTATAATACCAGTAACAGCTGAGTGTTGAATATTTAGTAGCGAGTAAATTTCACAATTGAACCTGTTGCACAGGTGGTAAGGAGCTCCTAAGAGCGACCCATTCTTTCACAAATGTTTGTAGAAGCACCTGGGGCTTGCCACCTTTTGTTTTTAGAACAGAAGAAGCCTCTTGTATAAGAGCTGAGACATCTTCACAAACTTAGTTCAGTTTTCTAGACTACCATGAACTGAATGATTGAGAAGCCAGAAAGTTTTTATCAGCCACTATATGCAAATAACAATTTTTGCTCTGCGAATATAGAAGGAGTGATCAGACTCTATCACTGCTTTTTGACATTACAGATAAACAAAAGGCCTTGTGTTATTTGTCACAATATTTAAAAAAACAAAAACAACTATTTTTTTTCTCTGCAGGGTGGACTTTGTGGATGCTTTGGGACGATCTCGGCGGTGCATGAAAAAAGACCTGCCAGACTTTAAGAAAATGGACCAAGACCTTCAAGGGAAAGGGTAATTATTTATGTATTGTGATTTTTTTTTTTCTTCAAGGATGGTAATGAAATATTTGAAACTCTTAACTCTTTTGGATATGCCTGGTCCCTGTAGAAAAGCTTCATCAGACAAGACATTACTCTCAGAAGACATGCGACGAGAGCTGCAGAGGCAGGAGTGGGAGAGGGAGGAAGAGGAGGCAATGAAAAGGCCTGTTGGACCGATTCACTATGAGGATATCAGACAACAGGGTTAGTGTCACAGCAAAGAGCTTTGAGCCCTTACATCGTCTTTCACTCAGTCAGCCACAAGGCGATTTGTTTGTGGTTACAGATTAGTATTGAGCCTGTGTCATCTTTCCTCATAGTTGGCTACAGAGTTAATGGTGATCTTGAGAGTTTGAAGTTAGATCTTTGTGGGTTTTGCTTAATCGCCACTGAATTCTTTGCCAAATAATATATACCAAAAGAATTTATGGACTGAAAATAAGGTCTTTTTTTATGCTACGCTACACTTTGAAACAGAGGAAGTTTGGTTTGCAGGTTTGAAACTGTTGTCTTACTGTTGTTGTTCTTATCTCAGAGGCTCGGGACCTTGGTGTGGGGTACTACGCATTCTCTCAGGATCAGGAGCAGCGGCAAAAACAGAGAGAAACTCTGGACATGCTTAGAGATCAGGTGAGCTATTAAACACATGTAAAATGCCGGCCCAGGACAGCATTATGGTTTCTGATAGAGGGATGGACATATAGATATTCTATTCATCCCAGGGGAATGACTGTGTTATAGCAGCAGCATAAAGAATAATAAAAAAAAAACATTGATAAAAGCACCACAGGCCCATATTGAAGGCCTTGTTATGTGAGGAAGTGCAAAATTGTACATACAAGAGAAAGAGATAATTTGATAACAATGGAGAGAATTAATAAAGGAATTATTTAACTGTTTACAACACTGAACATTTATAATGTAATAAAAATATTTAGATTGTGATTGTCATTTAAATTAGATCCATCAGGAATTATTTATTACTTTATAATCTAATAAGTGTTTTATTCCACCTGTTCTGTCCTGCAGACTACAGATCAGCGCACAAAGAGAGAACGACTGAAGGAGAGGAAGCAGGCCATCCTACAGGCTCGACTAGCCAAGGTAAGGCAGAGGAAGATGAAGAAGGCCAAGCTGGATGGTACAGAGGAAGAGGAGAAAGAAGAGGAGAATGAAGGTTCGGATCTGCACGGCTGTTTGTGTAGAAAATTTGTTTGCAGGCTTCAGTTCAATGATCGCACGAATGCTAGTAAGAACAGTTATGAATTCTTGGTTTCAGGAGAGGAAGAGGAATTTGAAACAACAGGGACCTCCCCTCAACCAGAGGAGTGCCCAGAGGTCAGCATACTCAAGAAGGTGGAAGTGGAGATCCAGGAGAGGAGAGACACCAAACCAGGAGTTCCTCATGTCAGAGAGTGGGACAGAGGCAAAGGTAAGTCTCATTTCAAAAAAAAAAAACACTTTCATGTTATGAATATAATAAATGTGCTGTATGTTTCAGCTAGATAACACGTTAAATAGGATGTTTTCTTTTCTGTCGATGATGAAGTTAATTCATTATTTAGATACAGCGGTTTCTGTGTCATGCATGCTGGGTCACTGGCATGATTTAACTGGGACCCTTGATTCAAACAGAGACATTGATATTATTAGTAACACTTGTTTGTCCTTCTGTAACAAATCAAAATGTGTTGTGAAAAACCCAAAGTTCAAGTCCCCAACTGATAGTTATAGTATAATATACAGTACTCCAATAAAAAGACTATTTGGTTTTCCATTTGATGAGCTCACACTGCTTTAGGCTGTAGTAATGTTGAGATGTGTATTTTTTTTTTTTTAATTTGTGGAAATTATTGCAAATACAGAGCAGAGCAACTATGTTTGCAGATGAAAACTTCAGAGAGTCTCATTTATAAAACTGCTAAAAGAAGTACAAATGCACAAAAGCTGAAGATATTTGTGTGCCAAAAGTCAGCGTTCCTGTTATAGATAATAGACCACGCGGAAATGTGTGGTCAGCCTCATACTCTGCCCTCTGCACACCCACATTCAGCCAACAATGGTGACGCCAAACTCCTCATGACATTTGATGCATAGAGAAGAGCCAGGCCCCACAGTGCTCATTGCTTGTATTTCCTTTTCCTTGATCTGCATTATGAACAGGACTCATAATGACTGTGTGAGAGCTTTTATTGACTTAATGCAGTCTATGAGCAGGTGGTGAAGGCAAGTCAGGTCAGGTGACAGTAAATGTCAGAGGTGACTGACTGCTGTCACAGTTGCACTTTTATGCAATTTGTTAGTGCTCATTTGCTCTTTGAACCAGGGCTGATAATCACCTTTAATATCAGGGAAAGGCAAGTCTACAACTATCTATAACTCCAACTGAGCTGTGCTCCAAAGTCAGCCTCTTCTGACTATAAAAATGACTACCACCAGCTGTTCATCCTGAAGTGTCCAGCTTCTATTATTAGCACAGCACAAGTGGATGGAAGTAGTTATTTATTTGCATCCTTCTTCAGCCAGTTTTCTGGAAATTCCATTCATATTTGCTTGGCTGTTTGGATCAAAGCCTAGCTAGTTCTTCTAATAAATTCAGCACCATCCAATAATAGATTGACAGATTGGCTTTATGTCACTTTTAGGTGGAGTTTTAAGGATCAAGGCACCTCTGTTTTCTGGAATGTAACCTCCCTAACATTAGCTTTTGTCTTTGTTTCCTTTCAGAGTTCATGTTTACTGAGTGGAAAAGTCGGCGTCGGGAGGAGCGGGATACTGAATTTGCACCTCCGTCTGCATACTTTGCAGATGACAAGAGGCCGAAACCAGGAAAGTATAAAAATGAGGAGAATAAATCCAACATGTCCTTCAAGTGGGCAAGAGCTCCAGGAGGAATCTCTGAGAGCAAAGCAGAACCACAACCTCGGTCTAAAACTGCATCTTCACCTCCTGAACCTCAACCAAACCCTCCCCCGTCTGCACAGCCACCGCCCTCAGACAGCTCGTCGCTGTTGGCTCCCCCCTTTCATCCCCAGTATCCCCCTCACCCGCTATTTTATCCTCCATTTCCTCCTCCACCTACTCCTCAGTTTGCAAGCCCACCTCACCTCCTTCCTCCATTTCCACCACCGTTCCCACATCAATATCTACCCCAGTATCCACCTCAGGTGCAGAGCCAGGCGCAACCTGCAGGTGACAGCCAAACCCAGCAACTCCACCAGGGCCCTCCTCAAAGTCTGGATGACATGTTGTCCTTCTACAGGAACTCCACCTGATGTCTAAATACTGCTTGATGTGTAGTTGGGTCATATTGTGAGTTTAAACACTGCTCTTTTTTTCTCGCTCTTTGTTTATAGAGTAAATCACAAAAACAATAAAACACAATATGTCAGCTTTTTGGAGTTTAGATATTTAATAAATATCAAGAGTGCATCATTTGTGTTTGTGTGTATTTTGGTCACAGAAGGGATTAATGATTAATTTCTGCTCAAGCACTGCACATGAATATCAAAACTTTAATCCAGCTACGAAGAATGACTGAGGGGATGTCATGCAATGCCTTGTTACTTCAGGGTCAGAGGTCAGGCAGAGACCAGTGACCTGAAGCCAGCTGAGATCTTCTGCCTTGACCTGACATACTGAAGTTACACCGTTTTCTGGAGAGAAATGATCAAAAATGAATTGTCATCGTGCAGGTGACTGCTGTTCAAAACCCCACAAGGCTAGCCGCTCTGATCGAAACTGTGGGAAGAGCGGTGAGTGCACTGAACGAAATATGGGAAAGATCTTCGAGGAGCTCACGGCTCTTAAAAGAGAGACCAGTGAGAGACTGGAGACCAGTGATGGACATTAGGACGAGTGTAAAATGGATGCAGTTCGTTCGACCTAAACCAGTTACCTCCATCTCTAATGCGGCTATGCCTCCACCCCTGACGGCGCCAGCTGCTTGAAGGTTGACGCCGAGGAGAACAACAACATTCTTCCAGGAGAGACGATAATGAGAACGAACTGACTCTCTGCCCTATTCATCAAGGCCACCTGCGTAGGACTGTTGATCTTTGCCTAACAGGCGAAAGGACACACACCCCGACACGCACACATGCACACTGATACTGATATGCACTCACCACACTCCCTTCCCCGGAAGGGGGTTTCTGCCCATGATGACTCCCTTGTTGGAAGTCATCATGGGCAGAAACCCCCTTTTTTTTCTCCTGAACTTTGCCCCTATATGTTACATATCTCACTGTCTACCCCTTTTTTGCTCCCTAGCCGGACCTGTCTCCCCAATGTAAGTTTGTATATTATGTATTGTCTGTATGGTCGACTAGGTCTGTCATTTCAGCTCCTGGCAACTGCAACTGACAAATAAAGCTTATCCTATCCTATAAAGTTAAAACCATTTGTGGGTTTTTGCTTAGATGAAGATCAACCGTTCTTTTATGAGTAACCAAAACAAAAATCCTGCTAAATCCTTCCAAGGGGTTCATAAATTTTTCTTGCAAGAGTATATCACAAAATGATTCATATTTGTGTTTAATGTCAGTCGGCTCACGGAGCTGTTTGGAATCTGGGAGTGTGTAATTTAGTTGCAGTATATAAATATCCACCAGATGGTACCACATACACTTTTATGTGAAGTTCAAGTGACGGTTCATTGATTTCTTCACTATTCCTTTAAGAGTTGCAGTAGCCTTTGTTAGTTGTTTATTTACTGAGTATTTATTAAGGAAATTCTTATGCTTTGTCTCAAAACTGGCTTCAGCATAGCATCTTCTGATGCCTCGATTTATTCCTTTGCCAATCCAAACTGGGAAACCTTTTTTTCTCCAATCTTCTCTTGGAAAAACATGCTTGAATAAAGGTGCAGTTATGGTGAGCCTGTGTGAATATTAGCCTCAGTTTCCTGTTCTTATTTGACAGGAGTGGTCTTCTGCTGCTGTGACCCATCTCTAATATTTGATATGTGCAATCATACCTTGGCTATGAAAACTGTTTATTTAAGTTACTATTTTGTTGCTATGAGCTTGAAGTAGTCTGACCATTGTCCTCTGAGCTCTGGCATCAACATGACATGTTCACGCTGAGAACTACCACTCACTGGATATTTTCTTTTTTTCACACCGTTCTCTGTAAACCCTTGAGATGGTTCTGTGGGAAAATCCCAGAAGAGGAGCAATTTCTGAAATACTCAGACCAGCCTGTCTGGCACTAACAACTTAAAATCACTTTTTTTTCCCTTCATTCTGATACTCGGGTTGAACTTTAGCAGGTCTTCTTGATCATGTGTACATGTCTAAATCCAGGCCATCGTTCATCTTTGGAGAGAATTTAGCAGAGCCCAATATAACAACTGCTCAGCTAAATAACCTCACATCACTGTTATGGGAGTGACTCAAAACTAGCTTTAATCATGATGATTGACTCTGAATGCGGGCTGAATGCAGGCTGTTACATAAAAGCATCTAAAATTACCCTATAACGGAGATTCAGGCATGCAGCATTACGTTACAAAGGACAGCACTTCTGCCGTGGGATAATGTTGGTTTACATGTGCTGAAACATAACACAGACGGTTATCAGTTTTCTCATTCTGACCTCTGACCCTGTGCAGCTCCACAGAAAAATCACAACACACCTCACCAGGGAGCTATTCAAGGGATTAATAAAAAGCCTGATTTACCACTTGACCCTCATCACCCTATTAGCCTTCCAGTTAGATATTTGGCCTGGGTTCTCCCTCCCTTGTTTCCTCTCTAACGAGAATGTTAGTTTGGCGCATTGTGTGTTTTGTTGATCTCTCCAACACATATTGGGTTTATCTTCCTGTTGAGGTAGATTTTTGACCCAATTGTAACCTTAAACATGATGTTTTTTTTCCTCTTTTTGTTACTCTAGTCTCACATTGAGTCCATGCACTCTCAGACAGCTGAAGCACTGTGTCACTGGTAGGTAGATGTATTTGTGTGTGTATCTCTGTCAAGCATGTGTTTGTATGCACTGTTGAAGCTAAACTGGTGCCAGGTAAATTTTCTGCCTGTGGGGTGACAATATGTTTCTATAGTAACAGGACCTCACAGACTAAAAGTCATATAGTGAGTTAAAGAGCAAAATAATAATTTATTTCCTCCCACATGGTTCCTTTTAATGGTATCGCTCAGCTGGTTCATTTTTTTGGTCCAGACTGAAATAACTCAGCAGGTTTTGGAGTGATTATCACAGACTGTTTTTCCCAGGATATTAAAAATGCTCTGGGGTTTTCTTTACAGCCACCATAAACGTGATATTTATGGCTTTTAGTGAAATCCCTCAACAACTGGCTGAGTTTAAATTTGTCCAGTACTTTGGTTTATGACCAGATTTATGCAAACTAATGACACTTAATCAGCCTCGGCTTCCACTGTGTGCTCAGCAAATGTTAGCATGATAAAACACTAAGAGTAATATGTAGATCATAATCAATCTAAATTGCTGAACACCAGCATCATGTTTCAGGTGCACGGTCATTGTAAGCAAATTAGTGTGCTGATAAAAGGATTAAGCTGGAAGTATCACTCACTCTATATAAACATAATTAAGGTAATAACAATAGTGACATGTATAATCTTTGGACAGTCTGTTTATTGCCAAAAAAGTTGCCTGTGAAATGAAAAAACAAACAATCAAACTAGAAAACAGTGATTTTCATTTTGTTTTTGTTTGTATGTCATCTAAAGCTTACACTGACTGGCCACTGGTACACTTTTCAACTGCTTGTTGACACAGTTACTCACATGCTAAAAACTAGACACAGTCAAGTCAAGCTGCTGAACTTCGAACTGAGCCTCAGAATGGGGAAGAAATTAGACTTAAGTGACTTTGAATGATGACTTTAATTGACTGTGATTGCTGGTTCCAGACATGTCAGAAACTCCTGGTCCTCTCCGGATTTCCCCACACAATGGTTTCCAGGCTTTAAAGAGGCTGATTGGAAAAAAGAGAAAATGTCCAGTGAGCACCAGATCCCTGCGTGAAAACTTCTTGCTAATGCCAGAGGTCAGAGAATGGCCAGACTACATCGAGCTGAAATGAAGGCAACAGCAACTAAAATAACCACTCGACACAACCGAGGTATGCAGGAGAGCACAAGACATCAAACTTTGAAGCAGATGGGCTGAAGCAGAAGAAGAGCACACCAAGTGCCACTCCTGTCAGCTCAGAACAAGAACCTGAGGCTACAATTCACACAAGCTCACTAAAATTGGACAACAGAAGAGTGGCAAAGCATTGCCTGACCAGATTAGTCTCGATTGGGCCAGAATTTGGCTTAAAGAAAATGATAATGATCCGTCTGTATCAGAGTTCAGGAGTGAAATGGTATGGGGAATGCTTTACCGATACGGTTTTGGGCCCCAATACAGCTAAATATTGCGTAAACATCACAGCCACCCCATTACTGTTGCCAATCACGTCCTTCCTTTTATTATCATAGTGATCTTCTGGTGGCTGCTTCCAGCAGGATAGCACACCATGTCACAGAGCTCAGATCATCTCAAACTGATTTCCTGAACATGTCAGTAAGTTCCCTGAACTCAAATGGCTTCCACAGTCTCCAGATCTCAATCCAGTGGAGCACCTTTGAGTTCTAGTGTAACGGGAAAATTGCATCATGGATGTGCGGCTGTCGTATCTGCAGAAACCGTGTGACGCCATCATGTCAATGTGGACCAAAAATCTCTGAGGAATGTTTCTAACACCTTGTTAAATCTCTAAGACATGTCTAAAAGCCCAGCACGACCAAGATGCACCTAGTGGTAAATTAAATGTGTCAATGTCATCAAATTTCAAAATCAAAGTCAATATTTCTCAGTTTCAGTCACTGCTGTCCAAAGTGAGTGGCTCCGAACACTGACCACGACTAATCTGACCATACAGCCTTAACTGAGTGGGGCCAAGAAGTAAGTCAGTGCCTTTTGTGTGCAGTTTTACCAAAGACTGAACAAGATTTGACTTGCTGACTTATCACTTTAATGAATCTAATCACTTATTAGGGACATGAAGGTGTGTCCTGCTGACAGATCTGCCTTTCTCTCAAGGATCAGCCACACTGGGAAATCATTTCTGTATTTCTGTGTGGCATTTTAATTCTGCTCTGGGTGAGCAAAAATGGCAATCAGCCATTTTCTTAATGGACAATAAATGATCTGCACATCAAGGATACTTACAATGCACTCTGATGTTTTTTTTCCCCTAATAATTTTTTGGGGGTAAATCAAAAGCATTAAGTTTCGCCAACAGCCACACATGTGTTGATGCAACTATGAAGCCACTCAGTGCTGAAGGTTGCAAACTGGGGGTGATGTGCACCACTTTCTCAGCGATGCCCTCTAGACTTGAACTGATGATCTAATCTCTGCAGGGCCCTGATCCAGAGAGGTGGGAAGAGAAGGTCTGTCCCCCTGTTAATGCACTTACACTGACATAAAAAGCAAACCAGGCCAGTGAGCTGCAGCGTTTATCCCTTCTACCTGCAACATCAAACTACTGGCACTGGGAGATCAAATAAATCCTCTCCTCGTGCTCCAGAGAGGTTCAGATAAACTAGAGCAGTGCAGAGGTTTCACACTGACTCTTTGTATTAAAGTTTGTATAGTTTGGAGCTGATCCTGATTATTATATTGATATATTGAGGCAAACATTTTCTGTGTCCTCAAGTCTGTAATTAATCGAAATTGATCAAATTAGATTTTTTTGGCTTTGTAGTGGAGATACTAAAATCAAAAGTGCAGCTACAGCCACTTGTTCACTGGGAAGAAGGGAAACAGCTGGCCTGCCTCTGTCTGAAGGCAAACTCTTTGTATAATTATTATTTACTTACTTCTTGGCCATGAGCTATATACTTCCTGAAATCTCACGGTTTAGCTTACACTACAACGTCACACAGGTCTTTCCAAAAATCTGTTCACACTGTACCGGCATTACTTTAGTTAGGCCCAGGCGAGCTGTGAGCTCAGACGACACACCGGTCTTTGGGATGTTTTTAATCCTCTGGGCAGTTTTATGATGCAGAGTATCAACAGCACAACAGGGGACTAAACTCTCAAAATGGAAAAGCAATCAAACTCATAAATTGTCAGTGCAGGACACACAACTGCAAGTTCACTGAGCTGGATGGAGGTTTGGTAATAAAACGAAACCTTCATCAAGAAGTTTTTTTCATCAAGAGGTTTGTTTTTAAGGTTTAATGTAACGGTAAGAAAGGAAATAGCAGGGTTTCCTTGAACGGTAATAAGGGATTACGTTTATTGATTAATGACATGCACATTTGAACCAACAGAGACATTTAGAGACAGTGACAGATTACTGAAATTGTTATATGCAAAAAATTGCGAAAGAATGTGTCAAGTATTGGAGATTTTCTTTTACATAAACTGAAGTTTCTAAACATTTGACTAAAAAATCAGATTAAAGTTTTAAAGATATGCAGAGAGCAGGTTAAGATGGTAAGCACACATTGGTGTGTGTGTGTGTGTGTGTGTGTGTGTGTGTGTGTGTGTGTGTGTGTGTGTGTGTGTGTGTGTGTGTGTGTGTGTGTGTGTCTGCGTGTGCTCACTGAGCAAAGTTACTTAAAGTTGGATCTTCACTGGAGTCATAAAACAATAGGGGGGCCTTTTTGTGAAGTCCAGCAATCCTGAAAGAGAGACTGGTGGAAAATCTAAAATTCATTAGAGCTTATTATGTTTAATTTCTGACACGTAAGCATTTTTATGCCTCTAAAATTAATTTCACCTTCTGTAAAGAAGGACAGCAGCTTGGTTTCATTTCCTTTCAACAATCCATGATTCCTGCTTTGGGATCCGCGGCGTTCTTCTGTGTGCTTATCTCAGCTGTGGAGCGCTGCAGGAGCTTCAACTTATTTGATTCCAGAGTCCTCCTAGAAATGCCACATGATAGAAATTAATTGAAAAGTTGCAGGGGAACAGAAACAGAGAGATAGAAAGAAGAAAACACAAATCAGAACAGGCTTCATGCCTTTGTTTTACCACTGTTGCTACTTCTTCTCGCTACAGCTATTACAAAAGAAATGGGTGAAACTCATGCTGCCCCACGGCTTGATAAAAATGAATAGCAATGGCACCCAAACAAAATGTGTCATTAGAACATCCTTTAAAAAAAATCTTCAATGAGCATCATCTAAAGATAATTAATTAAAAAAGAGAGCTCCATTAAAAAATAAATACAACAACAACAAAGAAAAAAAAATTAAATTTGTGCACGGAGCAGACAATTAAATCACATTATTAGCTCGACATCCCACACTGCTCAACGGGAGCACTGCTTTGCTGCTGTAGGCTTCCTTAATGGTTCATCAGTGAACAGTCTTACACTTATGTGTATTGCCACCTCCACACCATGAGAGGAT
Organism: Aulonocara sp. 'chitande type north' Nkhata Bay; assembly: GCF_057382095.1. Lineage (NCBI taxonomy): Eukaryota > Metazoa > Chordata > Actinopteri > Cichliformes > Cichlidae > Aulonocara > Aulonocara sp. 'chitande type north' Nkhata Bay. The sequence goes on from NC_141348.1 coordinate 23,386,987, forward strand.
GTGCTTCAGATGGAGGCCCGGGTCGCTCTGTCAGCATCACCCCACGGTGAGCTGTAATGAGTTGGTGAGCATAATGATAGCTAATGCTGCCACGGCTACTGAGCCCCTCTTGCCACAAGGCCGTAATGTGCTCCTGCTGCGCTGTGTCAAACAGCCACATGTAAAACAGACTGGTGCCAGTGAGCTTGATGGCAGGCCTGCTGCAATGTCTCCCCAGCAGCAGATGGATCAGAGAAAGAGGGGACAAAAGGGCCGTGGAGTCTGTAATGACAGTGTTTGGCTGCGGATCACATCACGACTTGGGGCAGCTGAATTTATGTTGTTAAATAACACCTCCTGCCTCCTCTGATCACATGTTGTTAACACGGGGGTGATATCAATTAGAATTTTTCAGTTCCACTGCCAATGCAACCACTCGGTCCTGATACTGCTGCTTTGTGAGACGTATGGTTAAGAGACTCATGGTTGCATCAGCTGACTAAAGTGCAGTCAGTATTAGTATCCAAAAAAATGCCATAAGTACTTCTAACAAGTCAACAAACTGCATTCACTGTCCTACTTGATTAAGCAAACACTTATTGCTACCCAAAAGTAATAATGAAAAAATTAATTGTACATATAAATGTCCCTGGTTGCTATTACATTGTGTATAACATAATTAGACAATTAATTCTGATCCATCAGTGTACCGGCAGCATTTGAGTGCTGTATGAGGGACCACAAAGCAAAACGACTGGGAGAAACGGATTTAATCTTTTCATTAATATGCTTATGTTTGTTTGCTTTTAAGGTTTGAAATAAATGAATCAAGTCCAACACAAGAACCCAGGACTTTGAGTATAGTGTATATGAGTAATATAAAGGTACAGAAACCACACTGCTGGGTGACATGTTTAAGATGAACAGGGATGCGTTTTTCAGTTCATCACTGTGGTGAATATTAACAGACATACCAAATCAGTCTGCATTAATCTTTAGTCAATAATAGTCCTCCTTGAGTAAGTTTTGGTAAAGCTCACTGAAAACTGCTAAATAGTGGGCTTTTTTCTAAATTAATAATATTTGTGACAATTTGAGCACATCACTCTGTGAGAAGCTCAGAGCCACAGACTCTGTAGGCAAGTGAGAAAATGCAGAAAAAGTGTATTTTATGCAGTTATACATGATTAAGCAGTATAATGCTATACTTATTTTTAAGTGATGTGATCTGATTTCCTTTTTTTGTATGTTTGTCACACTTGAATGTATCCTATCATTAAACAAGTTTAAATATCAGACTGTATATAATAACTGTATACACAGTAGTAAGTGTACCTGATTTGAATCTATGGTAAAACTGATAGCTGATGTGTTTCTGTACATTTATGTCTTCACTTGTATTGTTGCATTGCTCCTGATTCTCTGGGATTTTGAGCACTTTTCACTTTTCCTCTATTAAAAGAAAAGGTTTGTGCTGAATTCATTACTGAAGTTGTTTCCTTATAGAAGCAAACTAATGTGTCTGAGATGCTGAGGAGTGTAAAATGCATCAAGTGTATACAGTACTTCTGGGCTGAGCTGAGCTGTGAGCTTGGAGGTAGTTTGTCTCCTGGGCAGTGTATGTGTCGCCTGTCAACTCTCCCACCCACCCACCCACCCACCCACACACACACACACACACACACACACACACACACACACACACACACACACACACACCACCCACTCTTCACGATGGTGGATAAAGATATTAGCTGGGCACTGTTGACATTGCATGCACACCCGTAATGGCCTCATAAATTCTGCTCATGTGAAAGGGGAGAAAAAAAAGGAGTGAATAGGAAGGAAAGGGACTGGGGACTCATTGCAAGTCTACTCATTCTCCTGCTGCTCTAAACCACCCAGCAAGCTTTCTACCTGCAGTTAACAGATGCAGCAAATAGTCCTGCAAGTAGCATTTGACATTTGTGTTTACGATACACTTCAGAGCTCTGCTGCTTCATGTTGTGGTTATATGGTTTCTTTTTGGAATGTAACTCCTTTTTAAAGTGCTGCTAAAGTTCTTATATTACCATGTTTGATATTGTTTTAACAATCTATTATTCACTTTTACCCTAAAATGGCAAAAATAGTATGTATATTATATTTATGGATTTATTTTAGATAGATTTTGGGTATTTGATTGTATGAAAGTGGAAATTAAATTTGTGTGTAATATAGTTGAATAATGGTGCTGCCAGTTTTTGTCTTTATGTCTGTTCAGCTGATAATGTGCTGTGTTTGGACTCTGGTAAACTATTATTTGGTCATTACCTGTAAATGAAAGATGGATATTGTCACGATAACATCACCTACTTTTCTGCCATCCTAGGTTTTAAAACCAGATGTTAAGAGTGAGGGACAACCGGTTGGTATAAAATAGACAATAAAATATGCAATAAATAAAACTAGAAAGGCTAAACAAACAAAAAAAAAAAACGGACTAAAATTATCTTGACTAACTAATATTAACTCTGGTGTGTGTTTTTAAATGTGATTTAAAGTGGAGGACCAACTCATTCTATAATTTGGGGGTCACAGACCTTTGTTTGGTGTATATGTGCAGAAGGTCTGCCAGGTAAGTGGGAGCCAAGCTCTAAAATAAAAACTGCTTTATTTACTTCACGTAGGACCTAATTTTTTTTTAAATTAAAAGAAAAAAAAGATTAAAAAAGACTTGAAAGTAATGATTACATTTCATGGAACATGTTTGTTGAGATCTGACCTTTTCGTTGTTACTTTCTGATTATTTGTAACTTTTACTTTTGCACCAGACGAGTCAGCACCTGCTGGTTATTTGGAGAAAAAAAAAAGTCCTCCTTTTGCATAAAGCTCCATAAACATATTGCGCATATTAGTGTGTTTTAACTGCAACTGTCACACCAGCTGCAGTATTTTGTGAACTTTTACAACTTCTTGAGCCTCTGACCAAACATCTCATACCAATTACATCAAAGTAATAGACATAAACAACAAAGATCACCTGATGCTAGCTGGCTAGACAACTTTTCGCCCCTCCTACGGGACACACAGGCTTCAACAACACTTCTGAAGAAACAATGCTATAAGTGCATGTTACAATACACTATATGCATTATTTACCTTAACAAAAAAGGGGGCCATGTGACCTAATTTGAAGGTTTTGTGACATGTGGAAAGTAGAAGTGTCAGCTGAAAACTAAGTGTCTAGAGTCAGACTACTGAGTTGAATTTGATGGTGATCTATGGCAGTCAGTGACCTTCCCTAAATTAGATGCTGTAAAGAACGGAGGCGGTGTTTCTTGGCAGCAAAGATGTCACTCTTGCTAGCTCCAGAGTCACATGCCCAGTATTGATTGTTAGATCCAGGAGCTGTTAAGGGGCTGCTTGCATCTCAATGTGTCCTTCAGCAGAGAATTAATGCTACCTCTGTAAAACAGCCTCTTTCCTGCTGGATTTCACTTCATTATTAATTAAGCACAAACAACAGTTTCCGAAACCAAAGTAAACTAAAAGATTCAGCAGGCACAGATCAGCATTCTAGTCAATACTGCTGTATTTATTTGAGAATTTTGAGCTTTCACAAATGCATCTCTGTGGTAAATACGAGGCCACAGCCAGGAGTCAGTTAGCTTCATCAGGTAAAAAAGCACATTTTTACACATTTCAGTATGTATTAAACAAACTGGAAATGAAATACCCAAATCAGGGACATTAAAGGGATTTCATGCTTATAAGTTGTGAAATGGAGTCTGTGACTCAGACGCATTCCACAAATTCAAAGAAGGCAAGATGATGGTGTCAGTGCAGCTGCTTAATGCATGTTGTCTCAGTTAATGCAATGCAGCAGAGCCAATACTGTATATGAATAAGTACATATAGTACTCATTCAGAAATCATACTTGTTATTAATCTCTGGCTCTCTTCCACAGCATGTCTTTTATCCTGTCTTCCTTCTCTCACCCCAACCTGTCACGGCAGATGGCCCCGCCCCTCCCCGAGCCTGCTTCTGCTGGAGGTTTCTTCCTATTAAAAGGGAGTTTTTCCTTCCCACTGTCACCAAAGTGCTTGCTCATAGGAGGTCATATGATTGTTGGGTTTTTCTCTGCATGTATTACTGTAGGGTCTACTTTACAATATAAAGCACCTTGAGGCAACTGTTGTTGTGATTTGGTGCTATATAAACAAAATTGAATTGAATTGAATTCAGAGGATGTCAGTTGATGTAGCAGATACACAAGGCGCCATGTCCACTTGGGTAAATGGTAAATGTATCCTTATTTCCTAAAGATGAAATACTCATAGAACTAAACCACATCAAACTCTTAGGAAATTTATGTATTCAAGGGGGAAATATGGGAGAGGCATAACCCATGAGACTTTTCATGAGTTTCACTCCCACACGAGACCATCATTTAATTAATTAGTTAATATATTGATTTTTACTTATTGTTGCATTGCTTTAAGGACTTTGATTTTTAGTTTTTCTGTTTGTTTACTAAGAGATAGGGCAGAGAACATGGTGCGTTTATGAAAATATCCACATTTCTTTCTGTACATTAAGCAAATTAGATACTCTGTATCCCTCTAATATAGACACAGACAGATTTAGTCCAACAAAACGCCTGATGTAATCTGATTTAGTGTGAAACACTGAACATTTGTTCTCATTTTTTTCCTCACTTTGTTGCAAATCTTCTGGAAATACAACGCTTAAATAATCAAAGGAACACTTTGCAAACCCATCAGATCTCAGTGGGAAAAGACTCTATCTACACTGATATGGGTTTGGTAATATGTTATAAATGAAAGGATGCCACATTGTTTTATTAAAAATGAAATGATCAGTGTGGGAAGCATCACTGAGGTCCTGGACAGTCTGAGGTACAACCTGGCACTATCAGATGAATGAAATATATTGTCCCAGAGGTGTTCTACTGGATTTAGGTCAGGTGAGTGTGGGGGCCAATCAATGGTATCAATTCTGTCATCCTTTAGGACCTGCCTGCAAACTCTTGCCACATGCGGTGAACCTGCTCTAATATCTGAAAAGCAAAGAGTGCCGGTGGTGGCCTGCCAGTTCTGGTATTCTATGGCAAAAGCCAATCGAGCTCTATGGGGCAGTGGGCACAGAGCCCACTAGGGGTTGTTGGACCTTCTTTTTCTGATCGTGTGGTCAGAGACATTCACACCATTGTTGCCCCTCTAGTTCACCTGTTGTTAATTTCATTAACACCAAAGCAGCTAAAACCGATTAATGACCCCCCCTCTGCTACTTAACTGACCAGATCAACATCCCAGAAGTTTAACTGACTTGATGCTTTACTGTGATTAAAAAGTGTTCCTTTAAGTTTTTTGGAGCAGCATATTTGTTTTCACTGAGCTATTACTGAAGTTCAGCGACTTGGCCTCTGCGTGCAAACACACACTGACATTTTATTACAGGAAACACACAAAATATTCAAGACAGAGTTTAAATTAAGTTCATTTTTTCTTTTGTTTTTTTGAAATGACAGTTTTAAAATTTTGCATCAACAACCTTATGGTCACAGTTTTCCTTTGTAAAAAACTATCCCTATTGTATACTTCTTGTACACTATTGTATGAAAGTTCTCACAGAAGAACAAAAACAACCTTCCAGCTGTGTTTTCTTCCTTGTCATGATGTGAAGGGAAACTAAAATTAGACCGCCATGACACAAAAGTTTCTTCCTGCATCCTATCAGACCCTGTCAGTTTACTGGATTCAGTGTTGCCAAAGAGAGAAAAGTCAACAAAACTTTTCAAGGATACTGAACATGCGCCTTTATTTTTCACTGGATGTACAAAAATAAAGTTTACCTGTTAGTTATCCATCAGTGTGGATATTATACTAGCTACCTACTTGCCTTCTGATTTTAGTTTTGAGACATTTTTCTCTCAAGTAACCTCTCAGTGCTGATAAAAAAGTAGGACAATGAGGCCCTGGTTGAAAATAACTTGAATTATCCTTTACGTTTGTTGACTACACCCTGTGTGTAGTTTCACTGAAAGGCTTGAAAACAGTGACAGGAAGGAGTAGATCAAGATGGAGTTCCTTTTTTAAGCCTCGGCCTTATTGTTTTACCTCAGAGCAGGAGAGAGGAGCAGACGCACTCTTTTCTTGTCTGACACAAACAGGAGACACACAGATGGAGATGAACCTCTGAGTTTATCTCCATCCTCACTGTAAACAAACTGCTTTTCTCATCCATTAGTTGTTATTGTGTATTTTCAACATAACGTGACATGTGTAGCCTATATCTCTATTAGGTTATGTACTCATTGTTCTTTAGTGATTTCTTATTATCTGTCATATATATGTACTATTACAGTGACGGATGTAACAATGGGCACACCAAGTGGTGGGGGCACGCTGCTCGGAAACCCGACAATGGGTTTGTCATACTGTGTTTGGGTATTTTGCTGGCTTGTCTTCTTAGAGGAGAGATTAACTGCAAATCAATATAAAGTTGTTCAGAGTAATCACCTTTATCCTATGATGAAATATTTCCTTTATTCAAAGATATCCTTTAATTTTTCACCTATCCGCATGCCTAAAGAGCAGGTCTAGAGAGATCTTATCTTCTTCTTATTGCAAACAAATCCAATTAAAAAAATTATTTTAGGTACTTATTGAAGGTACTTTAGTGACAGAGTTTGCACTAGTGCACAATAGTGTATCAGAGCAGAGTGTAAATGATCCTGAGACAAGCATACCTAAATTCACACCGTTTTTTCTTCTTTATGCTCAATTTTTGTTAAAAAAAACTTGCTGTGCCCAGCTGTTTTGGAAAACAGCCAGATGCCGACAGACTGGGGAAGTTGCAAAGTACTGAGGGACAAATTAACTCATTGTTTGTTCAGCTCTGTACTTTAGACTGACAATAGCATCACCAGCCTTACCCTATTTTATTGTGTGCGCTCGTGTTTGTGTGTGTGTGTGTGTGTGAGAACACCCACTCATCCTCAACATGTTTTTCTTAGCGGATCTGTCATTACTGTTTGGTGCTAGAGCTCACCTTCCCCTCTTTATTGACTCAATATGAAAACACAATTATTGCACCAACAAAATCAGGGTCAAAGGTGGAACCACATGATGTTTGTAATGAGTCTAACACTCTCTTAATGACAGGACTATTCATGGCCTCACATAGAGCAGCACATTTGGGGTGCTTTTCATTTAGGCAACTGTTTGAAATCAGCCTAGTTTTGTGTTTCTTCGTCAGAGCATCTCAAGCTTTATGTTGGGCTGTGATAAACCATCTATTGTGGGGTTATCAGAGATGATATTTTCTATAGTTTAATGCATGCAAGATTGACTGGCATTGTCGGGGGACTGATTTTTGATCTTAAAGTGTGATGCAGAAGAATATCAAATGTGAGGCTATTCATCCTTATGTTGCATGGCCACATAAACTCTCCGCTCACTTGTAACCCACTAAATATGTACAATGGGATAACAGCCAAGGAAATGTCCATTATAAATGTTTGAGACACAAAGTCTACTACATATGATTTGCCCTGGATTAGCCTTTCTAGCATTTTGTAATCTAATTTCACTCATGTTTTGTGATATGAAAAAAGGATATTTAAAAAAAGAAAAAGAGATCAATTCATTTGCTGTTTTCTGTTTGATGTGAATTATGTGTTTTTGAGTCAAAACAGCTGTTACTTGACTCCCCCCTTTTTCGCATGCTGGACTTATCCCCCACTGAGCCACTCCCCTAACCCTGCTGTTTGCTGCTGTAACACACACATATTTTTGGTGTTATAAATCTTCACCAGCTGACTACAATTGATTAGTAAAAATAACTCCCCTTACTTCACCACCGGTGAGTCACAGTAAAATGCACGGAGGGGTTAAATGATGTCCATAGGCTGCTAAGGATGTGAAGTTGGGCTGTGCAGGAAACATGGGAGAGCAGCTTCCTGTTGTGCAAAAAAGGAGCCTGTTGTACAGCAATCAGATGGACAGATGGGCGTGCAGGGAAACAAAGCCGGTTTATCAATGCAAGAGAGCTGTTCTGAAATGTCAAATATATTTTATGCTGCTAAGAAAAACTGTTTTATGAGAATATTATCCAGTCGTTGCTCTGATTTGACACTAATAAATCAAACACTCAGTTTCACAAGAACAACTTTAAAAAACGCCCATAAGTTGCAAGCCATGACTTTGTTGTATGTTTTATTATCTCGTGATAATGTTTAACATTTGGTTACTTTGTATGATATAAGTGACATATATATATATATATACACACACCCTGGGACAAAATGTGGCATTTTTTGCTTTTATGGGATTTTCCCAGAATTATCGTTTTTGTGTGTAGTCCACCTCGTGAACAGGCGTTAAATTAAGTTTCTTTTACATAAATTGAGTGACTGTCTACGTAAAACATCCACATCACTCCGTTTAATCTCATCCCTGTTATATTTACTGATTACAGTAAAGTACCAATCATCGCTGAAATTCATTTGTAGGCGGACTGTAACATTTCCAACACTTGACTGGACCTGCTGCTGTGCAGGGATTCTCCTCAAGTGCGGTTCATTCCAGTTTCCAATCGCGTCCGGCGCGCACCAAGACGCACCAGCGAGCGATCAGCTGGGCAGCGTTTCCCTCCCAGAAGGCAGGGCTGCGTTGAGGCACACTCACTCACTCTCTGCTTAGACTATTCAACAGAGTTTGCTGTTTGCTCCATTTTTATTACTTTTTGTGTCCTGACTGATTTTGCGGACGAGATGTTGGAGATACTCGCTTTCCAAAAATGAACACAGGTGAGACGATTTGCCTCGAGCCACGAACTGCTTCACTTTCGACATTTTTAGAAAATTAGAAGACATATCATCTTTTTAAAGATATATATATATATATATATATATATATATATATATATATATATATATATATATATATATCTCACTTTGGCTCCTTTCTTCGTAAATGAATGACTCCAGCTGTAGCAACAGGATATGGAGCAAATCAAAGTGTGCCTTTACCCAGTGTTTCTTGATTTTACAAGGAAGTATGGTGTTGGTTATATAGAAGGAAAGAGAGCGCTTTAGCAAAAAATGAAGCTAGCTTGGGGTTTGAAAACTTCAAATCAATCTTTAACTGCATGTTTTCTATTTATAGGCAACTGTCATAATTGCCTATTTTAACACTTCCTTTATATAGATATTGTGCATTGCATAATGTATTGATGTAATTCATGTATTGAATACACGTGAAGTACATGTGCTGATTTATTAGCACTGTCCTTTGCCACATGTAAAGTGACCTATTGTTCTTAAAGCAGTACAGGCAGCCTGACAGGAGTGTCTCTCGCTTGAATCACAGGAAGTGAATCAGGGAATTCCCTTCAATTCTTTCTTGAAGAATATCAAAGTATACATTACTAATTTAGCATCTTTTTATTATAATCTTACACCACCAAGCTGTACCAATTGGAGGAGCTATCTTGGTTTGTACTGTCAGTTTCATGTATGGAAATATATATATTTTTACAAAGAAATATTCTACAGATTTTGTGAAGAAAATGTGCACAGCTAAATATGACTCTTACACACGGCTCAAAGTTTTATCATTTGTGAATCTTTAATCAGTTTTAGGTCACAGTGAAACAATGCAAATGACCTGCAATCTATTTTAAAGCACATAATCTTACAGTTTCCTTTTCCTGTTGTTCTTTCAGACTGCACCAAGCCCTCTGTTGCTCCCAAGCCAAGATTTGTTTGTCACGCCAAGCTGTCCCCCCTTCTGTCTGCAGCCAGGGGTCCTAAACCTTCTATAGCCCCAAAACCTAAAGTCGCATCAGAGGTAAATGGCAGCCAGGGAGGATGCAGTAATGGCAGCCTGGTAACCTCAGATGGTGAGGCTGATGAGGAGCACAAGACAGAGAATGGTCTAAACAAAGCAATTATAGACACATTGCCAACGGAGCAACAATTTAACTCTTACATCCTCAAATCACCACAAACAGACTCACCATCGGGGTCACATGGGCTGGAGGACAGAGATGTGACAGAGGAGGAAAACGAAGATGAAGATATGATTCTGAAGATGGATGAGGACTGGAGATTAACTGACAGTGCTGTGACAGAGGAAGCTGATTCCCTGGAAACACTTTGGATCAGTGATGCCAGACCCACGGCTGACTCGGAGGAGGCAGTGGAGATGATTGACACAGACGTGACGGAGGACATGGATGCTGAAGGTTGCGATGCAGGTGAGGCGCTGGCCGACACAGATGGCATCTCTGTGGGAGACTTTTCTGTTAACAGCATCGATGAGGAGGCAGGCTGTTATTCTGGTGAAAGTCGAGACCTGAACAAGAACCAGCGCCAAATTGAAGAGGATGCAAATACAGCAGACGATCTAACTGAGTCTTGTACAGATGAACCTGATGTCCTGGGTGAAGAAACCACAACTGAGGCTGATGACAAGCGTGTTTTTCTAGCAGAAGATGAAGAGAAAGTAGAACCAGTCTCTGACTGTGGTTTCACTTGTAACATCCTAAAGCTGAGGTGTAGCCCTAAGATTAAAGAAAAAGGTGAAAGCCAAGAGCGCACCCGTTTTTATGACTTCACTCCTGACGACCAGAAACAGATCTCTGGTGCAGCTAAGAGACACACTGGCTTAGAAGGCGATCCAGGTTATGAGCCGTTTTACATCTCTTCGGAGGACATTATAAACCGAGACTTGATGTCAAGGAAAGACAAAACTTGTGGACCACTAGAGAGTGCACTCACACAAAGTACCGTTTCTTCTTTAAACAGCCATGGAGTATCAGCCAGGAAATATGAGGAAACAGCCGAAAATATACAAACGGAGTGTTTGGGTTCTCAGGATTACATTAACAACACTCATGAAAACAAGGTAAGGATATGTCCGAAAAGGATGCCTGTCAAAACTGAAGAGCATAATTCTCATGCAGTGGGAGACATATTAAATCATTTGTACTTCCAGCCGAGGTTCAGGCAGATATCCATCTCAGTACCAACAGATGCCGATACCTCACTGACCTCTTCATGCTCAGGAAGCCAGCTCCTGTCCCCAAACGACTCTGACGTCTTCAGAGACGACGATGACTCGGAGGGCCACATTGTGCCCTTTCTGGATGACACCACTGACACAGAGCAGGACATCAGCGATGAGCATCTATACGAGGAGCCAGGGAAAAGTTTGTATGCGGAAAATGGTTTTCCTTTTGATAGGAAAGTGACCGGGATTCGATCCCACTCTTTGTCACACCGCATTACTAATAAAGTGGAGGATACAGGAGTGCAGTTTCTTCAGAAGACCTACACGAGTGGATTTGGACAACCTGCAATGAGCAGCAGCCCCATGTTAAACTCAACACGGCACAAAAGTTACTCAAAACCCCATTATTTGTCCCTGTACCCCCGTTCCCTGTCCATGGAGGGCCAAGACTCATCTCTGTGTGTCTACAGGGAAGGATCTCCTAGACAGAGAGGTGCCCTTTGTTCATCTGAAAGCTTCTCCAGGCGCTCCCCTCTCTCATCCAGTGCCCTATCCACACCTACATCTGCAGTGGATATCCCTCCTCCGTTTGAGCTGGCCTACATCACTAAGAGGCCTATTACAAAGAGTTCTCCTTCCCTTCTCATTGAGGGGGACTCATCAGAGAAAAACAGGAAAAAGAAGTCCTCCCTTAAGCGCTTTCTCATGCTTAAATTTAGGCGGAAGACAGAAAACAAGCCTGCGGTCGATGTCAAACCATCGTTCTTTAAGCCCTCAGCAGAGTCCAGCCACCGTACGCCCAGCAGACTGCTGGATTTAGATAGAAGCAGCATAAACAGCTCTCCGCAGCTGAACTCACGCTCAGTCAGCAAACTACAAGTTTCACCTGAGCCGGCCTCTCCCTTCCTGTTCTACAAGGAAAGCAGAAGGAAAGGGAACACTGTGGCCTTCCTCAATCGCAGCGTTGTCCGGGTGGAGTCCTTCGAGGATCGCTCTCGTGTGCCTTTCACTCCTCTCCCCCTGACCAAGCCTCGGTCCATCTCCGTCCCCAACACAGATACCTCTGACTACGAGAATGTTCCGGTCATCAGTTCAGACTACGAGAACCTTCAGGTGCCGCAGCGGAGGCCTGTTCGGCAGATACCTCTCACAGACTTCTTTGTCCGTCCCAGTCGAGTGCTGTCTGCTGCCAATGAGACAGATGGTTATGTGGACATGAGCAGCCTCCCTGGGTTTGAGAAAAAAACTCAGTCACTTGAACAGGAAACAGAAAGGTATGTAAATGAACCAAAGCTTGTAGCACTGCCTTGAGTTAAATGATGACATTGCTAAAAACAATAACAATGTTGGTTTAAAATGTTATCTTGGTAATTGCTTATTACCACTAAACATCACACGCAAGGTTTTATGCAATTCAAATTTGACGTGTTGATGCTATCAGAAGAAAGTCATGTTATCTAAGTTAGGGCTCCACACTGGATTCACCGTCTGAAGATTATGAATCTCTGCAACAATTTTTATGTCTGTCCATCCCAGAGTTTTTGCAATAAATCCATCAGCACCAAAGCAGTGGAGTGTCTTACTAAAAGACCAAGAAGCCAAACAGCTAACACGCATGGCAATTGTGCATCATATTAGTGATTCCTGCCACTACCATTTTTTATTACTTCATGGTCACTTTAATAATGTCCTTGGAATTATCATTATTTGTTATATAGAGACCCCCCTGATGCTATGATCCCTGCAGGTATGTAAAGAGGAAGCTTACCTCTTACCTTGCAGTAAGACTAAACTTGTCTTGTCATGGCTTGTTGAGTGGGAGAAGAGGAAATGCTGGTGTAGGGGTAGTGGCTTAAGATGTAATTGAAAACGGGCTGTTTTCATTCATAAATCATCCCTTTAGGTACAGAAAATGGGGTCCTTTTGGGCTGATGTTGTAGGCAGAGCCTCTTGTGTCTCTAGTGGGATGCTGTTTGTTGTATGATCAGCCAGGCGGCTCTGACTTTAACCCACCTCCCCCTTACCCCCCAACCCCACATTCCTGTTAGCTGTGCCCATATCATACAGGCTGTCCACGATGATTAATAGTCAGAGTCTTTTGGAGTCATTGCTCGTCTCTAGCCATTCAGAAACAACAGGCGGTGATACAATCTCAGTATGTTCTGTAGTCAGCAGTTGTTCACCAAAGAGCTTCCCTCTCCTCATGTTCACCATTTAGGTTATACTATATGTGCAAACAAAGCTGTACAGCAGGGCTTATAATACACTGCTGAAGAGGCTGACACAGTGTGGTTTGACACAGACCGTTGTATTTTATACTCTATATCATTTCTGTGAAAATTAACTCCTAAAATCAACCATTGGAAAACATACAGGTGTACTTCTGACTCTTAGTCATCAATGAACAGCTTGCTGTCTTCATCCTTTCATATATTTTCCTCACAAGAAGTTTTTACAGTCTATAAACTTAAATATTTTATGTTTTAAATCAATAAATCAACCTGCACACACCTTGAGTTGATGATGAACATGTGAACATGTTGTATGGCTGAGCATATCATTATTACTCTGGTTTGGGCAAACTTTTTTTCTGGTGCCTTAAACTACACATGGATACTATTATTTAGGGACTTGTTTAAATTCCAGCTTTTTCATATGGACACTGTGCTCACTTGCATGTGCACACACTGGCTCCCCATAGTATTGCAGCGTGAGTTAATAGAGTAAATTAACCTGTTTATCTACTACACATTTGAGAACTGTGAAAATGCCAAAGACAATATTGAAGAGCCCAAGGTGGCTTCATCAAGAATCTTTATTTTGGCCAAAAAATGCAAACTATTTTTAAAATAATGACAAATAAAAAAAAGTAAGAAATGTGAAAATGACCTAAGGGATAAATTTCAAGCAAAGACCAGGCAGGTAACTTATGCACACAAACAGAAAAACCAGAGCATTTGCTGCTTTCTCTTGTCATGGTTACAAACACTGCTTTAGCTCACTGATTTGAACAAGTGGCCCAAATGCCATAAGCCTAGTATAGAGGCCCAGGTTGGATTATGCCCCACAGCCATTTACTGCATGTCTTCTGCCCTGGTCTTTCTCCCAGTGTCTTCTCGCCACTGTTCTATCAAAGTAAAGGCTGAAACCCAACAAATAAATTAAAAAAACAGACTTTATTTAAAAGATACCTCCATGACATCCTGTTGTGAAGCCTCGTGTTTGGTACAGACAGTATAAAAGACATAGCCACCCTGACTCTATAACTGTAACTTAGAAATTCTGCATTTTGAAGCTTCAACATTAGCATTTTTGTCTGCTGTGTTATTTGGAGCCAGACATTCCCTTATATGGATAAATGATGGTATAAGCTACCACTATAGCCAGCATGGTGAGCAAGCTACTTTCATAAGCTGTACCAGGTAATACCAGCTAATTAAGCACAGACTTCTGCAATGGTCTATCGAACAATAAAGCTAAATATCAGTCAGATAACACATTAAAAGTGCTCAAACAGCACAAACATGACACTCACAAATGCACACACAGTTGGAAGGTCCAGTTTAATGACTTGAACTAGGATGAGGCCTACCCAACTGGCTCCAGCTGCCTATCCATAGATGCTGAAACTGTTTTTAGTACCAGGCTGTAAATGTGTTTTTCTGTTCTGCAACATTGGACATTTTAAAGTGTGAGCCTGTAGGGGCTGACTGTCTTTTGCTGAAAGCTTTAAGCATTGTCTTGAGGAACTGCAGTTTTTGCCACTTCTGTGCTGACATCATATTTCATTCACAGAGGTTGCCCCCCTGGTTTGACAATATAATCGTCACCATCTTGATTTTTTGGAGACAGAAAGAGAAAGGGTTACAAAATGAACACTAATAATGTTAATAATAATAATGATGATGCTAGTGCTAAGATGTAAATCAATAATTAATAACAATGATAGAATTGCAGGGTCAAGGTGCATAAAAAGCAAATTAACTGGAAAAGGCAAATTAACGTGAGACTCGTGTAACATTAAAATTGTTTCAAGAGAAAAATTATTTTGGGAAAAAATGGTCAGCTATGTATATAATGCTTAAAGTTTAACACTGAATGTATAATAATTATTTTTAAAGAATCATCACCCTTTCAATTCTTACAAAGGGGGTTTATAACAAACCCATAAACCCTTCCAGTTCCTGCTGTCTAGTAGTGTCAGAGATGTAAGTTCCCTTTCAAAACAACAACGATTTTAAAAATAACACTACTAATAATCTACTTAATCCAGTTGAGCCTTATTTGTCAAAGCAAAACAGGAAAAAAAAAGTATTTAACAAAACTCCATCGTAAATACTACGTAAACAGTGAATAGCTACAACCTCAATAAATCAGCAAAGTTGTCAAATTTAAGAAGCTACAGTAACAAGATTTTTTCATTATATAGATTGAAATAAAACTTTTTAAAATAATTAATGAATAAGTTGTTTTTTTTAATTATTTGCTGATTTTTTTTTATTATTATTTTTATGCACGACTAAT
This sequence comes from Aulonocara sp. 'chitande type north' Nkhata Bay, assembly GCF_057382095.1. Taxonomy (NCBI): domain Eukaryota; kingdom Metazoa; phylum Chordata; class Actinopteri; order Cichliformes; family Cichlidae; genus Aulonocara; species Aulonocara sp. 'chitande type north' Nkhata Bay. The sequence goes on from NC_141348.1 coordinate 23,402,512, forward strand.
TTATTGCTTAATTGACCTTTTAATGTTAATCCTAAACAAACAGTGGTATGAATATGATTTCTGCACGGTGTTTCAGCTTCTACAGAATAAAGCCAGCATAATCACAGTTCTCCAAATGGACAGTCGAGTTAGAGGCTGAGGATGTTAATTTTGCAATAGCCTGAAGGAGCCATATTAACAGATAGTTTGGAGATAATTAGTGTCTTTTCTCCAGTCAGCTTTCATTGGGAACCTTGCTTGAGGAAAAAGATAGAAACAATATTTTTTATCTCCTGCAATTTATCGCTGCACATTTCGCCTTGAGACGTCATACATTGTGGCAGGAGCGTGTGAAGAGATGGAGGCAGTTTCTTTGGCAGTGATATAAAAGCCTAATATAGAGACTGTCCGTGCAGTTTTGTGGTATCAAAGTTTGATCTAGTAAACAGTAATGGGCCATGCAGCTCTAATGTGTGTGATGCAGAGATCTGAACTGCTCACATATGTTGTTCATATGTAGCTAATTTGCATCTCAGTGGGATTTAATCCACCGGTGCTTGGAGTGAAACATGGCAGGAAGATTGGCAAAGCAATTATCTGGTCACGTAGAGGACTACTGCATCACCACTGTAACTTTAAGGATGTGTTGTTATTTGCGTAGCTTACATTCCCCGCTGAGCGGCAGACATTAGCATATTCATTTGGGCTCCCCGCAGAAGGAAATCTCATAGCATAAAATACCAACATGTGTCCCTGATCGGGTACAGTTGTCACCGCGGGCCTTTCAGAATCAGTTTATTGGCTTTTGCAGACCTGCAATGTTTTATCTATTCACATTTAATTCTAACACTGACTATGTTTATTATAGTGATATTTCAATGTGAAGCATAAAGATGATTTGAATGGTTAAATAAAATTCATCTGATTTATTCTCACATGATTGAAGCTCATATTATAGAATCACTTGGTCAAAGTGTGGGGGAAAAAATGAAATGACACATTTTAAGGCTAGAGTAGTGGTTTTCAGCAAGGGGATGCAATATACACTCACCAGACACTTTATTAGGTACATTATGCTAATACAAGGTTGATTTCCCATTTAGCTTCAGAACTGCCTTAATTCTTTGCGGCACAGAATCAACAAGGTGCTGGAGATTTTGGTTCATATTGACATTGACGGCGTCACAGAGTTGCTGCAGATTTGACAGATGCACATCCATGAAGGGTGTCTTTAGATCTACCAAAACACAAAGGTGCTAACTAACCCCCACATCATTACGCCACCACCATCAGCCTGAACTGGTAATGTGAGATAGGATAGATCCATTCTTTCAGCAGCAGCTTACAGCAGAAATCAAAACCAAAATCATCTTTTGTGGTCCAATTTTGGTGAGCCTGTGTGAATTATAGCCTCAGTTTCCTGTTTTTAGCTGACAGGAGTGTCACCTTGTGTGGTCTTCTGGTGCTGTAACCCATCATCTTCAAGGTTTAATGATTTCATCCATTCAGGGATGCTTTTCAGCATAACTTCATAACTAGTGTTTTTTGAGTTACTGTAGACGTCCTATCAGTTTTAAGCAGTCTGACCTCCTCTGACCTTTAGCATCAAAATGCACTTTTGCAATTCAGTGGATATTTTTCTCTTTTTCTGGACCTTTCTTCGTAAATGCAGAAGTCAGCTGGGCGGGAAAACCCCAGTAGATCAGCAGTGTCTAAAATACCAACACGTTCTCACTCCCAAAGCGTAACATTTTACACTAGGTGACAAATCGTCAACATATTACGTTTTCGGCTACCCACCACGTTCCTAAATGACGACCTCGGAAAAAAGAGGAAATATGAGAACCGTCTGGACTCCATCTAAACATGTTCGCTCTTTTTCTTCAAATCGCTTAGAAACACGCTATTTAACATCATTATAGTCCTGGTTAAGATCAGGCAAATACTCAGACTAGCCTGACTAACAGAAACCGAAAAACCCCAACAACATGCAAAGTCACTTAAATCATTTTTCTTTCTCATTCTGATGCTCAGTTTGAACCTTAGCAGGTCATCTTGATTATGTCTACATGCACTCTGTTGCTTCCATGTGATTGGCTGATTGGATATTTACATTATTGAGCATTTGAACCAGTGTCTATAACAAAGTGTCTGTGGCAGAGGTGTGGACTCGAGTCACATGACTTGGACTCGAGTCAGACTCGAGTCATTAATTTTATGACTTTAGACTTGACTTGAAAAAATGTTCTAAGACTTGTGACTTGACTTGGACTTTTACACCAATGACTTGGGACTTGAATTGGACTTGAACCGGTTTACTTGAAAAGACTTGATATTTCACCCCAAATATAAAATTTAACATGCATATTATATAGAGATTGAAAATGAGACGTCATTCACGGGTAGAACCGCAAAGGATTCTGGGAACTCGTGGCAAGCGGTACTAGCGCACGCAGGCTTTCAATTAAAATCAGTTAAACAGCGATAAAAAGAAACACAAAAATGTCAAGAAGCCGTTGTATTATTAACTGCAATAGCCGGTCGCATGACAGCCACGGGAAGCCGACGGGTAAAGAGATCGGTTGTTATCGGATTATGTCGTTGAAGAGAAATTGTTCGAGCCATGTTTCCGAAGTAACAAAGAGGCGACGGATGGCCTGGATTGCAGCCATTCAAAGGTCAAATATAACGTCCCAGAACACTCCAGCTCACAGGTTAGTCTGCTCCAAGCATTTACACGAAGGTCAGTGTTTTTTAGTAGTTAATACGTCATTTTCATAACATAATTAGTGATATAGGTTACAAGCAAGTCTGGCGCTGAACAGAAATTGTCGCGCTATGCTCCTTTATTTATTGTGCATAAATAGTGAATTGTCCTGACACAATATTGTGTTTCGCTTCTGTTATTATGGTACATTGACAAAAACATATACTTTTATTCACAGGATAAAACAGGTTTTTTGTATCACTAATTGCCCAGTGCGATTACAGACTGCGGTAAAGTGAGCCGTCATTTGTGAGCCGCGGTCAAGCCAGCCGCCTCCTATCCGCGCGGTGATTACAGCATACAATATTATTGTCACTGCTACATTTCTGTAACGCTACCAGAAATTATTTCCACTACTAATTAATTACCGTTGAGCTCAAAGGTCCTATTAATAAACGGTTAAGGAATGTGTATTTATGAAGACGATTTGTGAGACTGGTAAACTTATGATACGTACGATGGTCTTTACTTTCTACACGGTGCATTTCAAGGTCCTGCACCCATCCGTCGGTAAACTGTACCTGGGCTTGTTGCAGTGACCTGAAGTTACTAAACTTCATGAGTGTATGCACTCACTCCAAGAACCGTATAATTATAAATATGCATATAAATATGCTAAGATGAGATAGCTGACTTCATCTAACTAGCAAATGTTGTCCAGGCTACGTTGGTGATACAGTTTTTTTTAATGTGTATGATATTTTTGTCATGCGATTTTAAAGCTGGTCCTACAACCGCATCCAAGAATAACATGCAGCTTATCTCAGAACTGTCGGTGAAAATTATTCTTGGAGCTAGGTTTAATTGAGCTGCATTTTAAAGAGGTGCAATTTCACAATTTGTGTATATTTTCTAAGTTCACTATTTTGTCATGTGTTGAGAAAAACACAGATTTTAAAATTACATGGTCTAATATTTACATTTAGCATAACTGCAACATTATTTTTTCGTGTTTTTTTTTTTTTTAAAGACTCGAAAGGACTTGAAATTCAAAGTTTCAGACTTGTGACTTGACTCGGACTTTTACACCAGTGACTTGAGACTCGACTCTGACTTGCCTGACATTACTTGAGACTTGACTTGAGACTTGAGGATAAAGACTTGAGACTTACTTGAGACTTGCAAAACAATGACTTGGTCCCACCTCTGGTCTGTGGATATATTATTATTAAGGAATAAGAAGGTCGATGATCGATTTTGTAATCGTATCACCAGACCTGCGACCATATGTTCTGGACACTCGGGTAAAGAGAGGGGCTGAGCTGTCAACTGATCACCACCTGGTGGTGAGTTGGATCAGGTGGCGGGGGAGGACGCTGGACAGACCTGGTGCACCTAAACGCGTAGTGAGGGTGTGCTGGGAACGTCTAGCAGAGGCCCCAGTCCGCGAGATCTTCAACGCACACCTCCGGCAGAGCTTCAACAGCATTCCGAGGGAGACTGGGGACATTGAGTCCGAATGGACCATGTTCAGCGTCTCCATTGCCGAAGCTGCTGCATTGAGCTGCGGCCGCAAGGTGGTTGGTGCCTGCCGTGGTGGTAATCCCCGAACCAAATGGTGGACACCAGAGGTGAAGGGAGCCACCAGGCTGAAGAAGGAGGCCTATCGGGCTTGGTTAGCCTGTGGGACTCCGGAGGCAGCCGACAGGTATCGACAGGCCAAGCGGAATGCGGCTCGGGCAGTGGCTGAAGCAAAAACTCGGGTGTGGGAGGAGTTCGGAGAGGCCATGGAAAAAGACTTTCGGACTGCCTCGAAGAGATTCTGGCAAACCGTCAGGCGTCTCAGGAGGGGAAAGCGGTGCTCTACCTGCACTGTGTATAGTGCTGGCGGAGCGCTGTTGACGTCGACTGAGAAAATTGTCGGGCGGTGGAAGGAATACTTCGAGGACCTCCTTAATCCCACTGACACGTCTTCCGGGGAGGAAGCAGAGTCTGGGGATGAGGGGTGTGACCCACCGATTTCCGGGGGCGAGGTCACTGAGGCAGTTAAACAACTCCTTGGTGGCAGAGCCCCTGGTGTCGATGAGGTCCGCCCCGAGTTCCTGAAGGCTCTGGACGTTGTAGGGCTGTCTTGGTTGACACGTCTCTGCAATGTTGCGTGGAGATCAGGGGCAGTACCTGTGGACTGGCAGACCGGGGTGGTGGTCCCCATCTTCAAGAAGGGGGACCGGAGGGTGTGTTCCAACTACAGGGGGATCACACTCCTCAGCCTCCCCGGGAAAGTCTATGCCAGGGTGCTGGAGAGGAGGGTTCGTCCGCTAGTCGAACCTCGGATACAGGAGGAACAATGCGGTTTTCGTCCTGGTCGCGGAACACTGGACCAGCTCTTTGTCCTCTCGAGGATACTTGAGGGTGCATGGGAGTTTGCCCAACCAGTCTACATGTGTTTTGTGGACCTGGAGAAGGCATTCGACCGTGTCCCTCGGGGCGTCCTGTGGGAGGTGTTGCGCGAGTATGGGGTGTCTGGCCCATTGCTACGGGCCATTCAATCCCTATACAACCGTTGCAAGAGCTTGGTTCGCATTGCCGGCAATAAGTCGGACTCGTTCCCGGTGGGTGATGGGCTCCGCCAAGGCTGCCCTTTGTCTCCGGTTCTGTTCATAATTTTTATGGACAGGATTTCTAGGCGCAGCCAAGTGGCGGAGGGCTTTCGCTTTGGTGGCCTCAGAATCTCATCTCTGATTTTTGCGGATGATGTGGTTCTGTTGGCTTCATCGGGTGAGGGCCTCCAGCTCGCACTGGAGCGGTTCGCAGCCGAGTGTAACGCAGCGGGAATGAGGATCAGCACCTCCAAATCTGAGGCCATGGTTCTCAGCCGGAAAAGGGTGGAGTGCCCACTCCGGGTCGGGGATGAGTTCCTGCCCCAAGTGGAGGAGTTCAAGTATCTCGGGGTCTTGTTCGCGAGTGATGGGAGAAGGGAGCTGGAGATCGACAGACGGATTGGGGCTGCGGCTGCAGTAATGCGGACGCTGCACCGGTCAGTCGTGGTGAAGAGGGAGCTGAGTGTAAAAGCGAAGCTCTCAATTTACCGGTCGATCTACGTCCCTACCCTCACCTATGGCCACGAGCTGTGGGTAGTGACCGAAAGAACGAGATCGCGGATACAAGCGGCGGAAATGAGCTTCCTCCGAAGGGTGGCTGGCCTCTCCCTTAGAGATAGGGTGAGAAGTTCGGCCATCCGGGAGGGGCTTAGAGTAGAGCAGCTGCTGCTCCACATCGAAAGGAGCCAGCTGAGGTGGTTCGGGCATCTGGCAAGGATGCCCCCTGGGCGCCTCCTGGGCGAGGTGTTCCAGGCATGTCCCACCGGGAGGAGGCCCCGGGGCAGACCCAGGACACGCTGGAGAGATTATATCTCTCGGCTGGCCTGGGAACGCCTTGGTATTCCCCCGGACAAGCTGGAGGAGGTGGCTGGGGAGAGGGAGGTCTGGACCTCTTTGCTTAGGCTGCTACCCCCGCGACCCGACCTCGGATAAGCGGATGAAGATGGATGGATGGATGGATGGAATAAGAAGGAACAAGCACTTTCCCCACATATTTTGATTTTTGTCGATTAATGATGAAAACAATTACAGATCCTGAAGGTAGGTAAGTTTAGCCAGACTTTTTGTAAGTCAAAAAGCAGAGACAGCTGGAATGTTTTGGTCACAGTAATCACTTTTCTGTGGATTAAATAGGTTAAAATGTCGTATTTAGTGAGCTTTAAGATGCTCCTTGGCAAATATTATTTTGTTTCGGCGTTAGCTCTGTGTCCTTGTATTCAGTATTTATGTTAAGGTGCTAAAGTTCTGCTCTCCATATCTTCATAAAACCCTTACGTTCTGGACTATTGTCCATCTTAAATAATACCCCACATTTACTTAATTTAGTCCGTAACACTATGAGGCCTGTGGAAGAATTTGAGATGAAATAAGTCTCTGTATCCTTTTTACCAGGCAAAAGTGTGATTTGAAAATATTTTTGCTCTCAACAAATCAAAACTGTAAATTAGACAGAGTAGTTATGAGGCTGTTACATCAGTGTTATGAGCCAGAAACCAAATGAGGTACAGCCTCATAAAAATAAGCCAACAAGGGCGATATTATTAAACATGTTTTTGAAATTTTCCATTTTACCAAATTCAGTGCAAAAGAAACCAATAAAATGCTACATGAATTTTCGTCATTATTGTTAAGAGTGTGCATATACTCTGTAGCATTTTTTGGACTGTATATCCAGCACGCTGCCTTGTTTCACACCAGCCACTCCTTTTTTTTGTTGCTTCCCACAGTGCCTATACAGAAGCATACAACGTGTGTGCGTTGGCAGCTGGTCCACAGGTTAATCCGGTGGGTGAAGATGTGAGAAAGACAATGGGTGAAGAAGACCAAGGACGCACCTCTGAGGAAGACGAGGCAGTGACAGAAAACAACTATGACAGACAGGTTGGGTTCCTTACAGGCACACTGAGGGGAGAAAAAAGGTTTTATAGGTAGAATAACAGATTTCCACAACAAAATGTTAAATATCTTGTCCATAACATACTTAGCTTAGAAGTCCCCATTCACTAAGCCTTTTATTCACCTACTCTTATTTAGAAAACCCTCCATCCTCAGAAATAAAACTTAATTATTTAATTGTTTTTACAGAGAAGTCACCTTTCCTCCAAATGACTGGTAGAAATGAAGATGTATTGTAAGAAGGGAGTAACATAACACAGAGTAAACTGTTTTTTTTTCACCTTGGCCAACTGCAAAAATGCCCTCCAGTGCCAGCATTTTAATGCAGGTTAATGGAGGTTAATGGGCTACTACAGGGCTGTCCTCATTATTTAGAATTTGATTGCTGCTTGGAGATGATGTTGAGTGGTGAGCCAGCTACATTTGAACCTGCGCCAGAATGCTTTAGTTTCTCCCAACATGAGGCTTATTCCAAGTAAATAATATGATTGTTTACAGCCTGACGGTCGATCCAGAGCCTTTTACATCGTCAAAGAGCTGGTGGATTCAGAGAGAACGTAAGTTTCCTATTTAACATATTATTTCTTATTAACTATATCTGCTAAAAGCAGTCTCATTCCCAGTACTATCCTGCTGAATTGTGGCTTTATTTATCTACCCACAGACATGTTAAAGCCCTCAAGGTGCTCCAGGAAGTAAGTGAAGTTTATATATATATATATATCCTTTTCCAATTAACCAACCCACTCTACATCTCCTGTATGCATCCAGATATTCAGTACGGGTAACATTACAGCTCAGGTTTATATTTATTACCTTTATTCCTGCGTCTGCTTTGCTGTGTGTTCGGACCATAGTTACTCATTCACAAGCTCATTTTCACCACACTCATTTAGCACAAGTACACTTTTCTTCTGTCCTCTTTGTAGCTCCACTGAAACAGTGTGGAGCACCTCTGCTGTGATAATGAGACAGGAGCAAACCCTGTTTTTTTCATTTTGCTTCCTGCTACAGTATAGGGCATAACCAGTGACCTAAACCACTCCAGGGCTTGAAGAGATGATGAGATTCCCTGATATATTAGCTTAAGCTCTTCCTGCTGTGGGAGAGTTAATCTATGGTGGAGAAAGGGACGGATTGTTGGAGGCTAACTGCGTGGTTTTGGGAAACTGGAAGCAATATTCTAACCTAAACTGTGACATAAAGTTAATTCCTCCACACTCATCCATGTGCCAGGACTTTCGTGAGGCTGTTCGGTCGACAGTAGGAGACCAAGGGGAACCTGCGCTGGATGATGAGAGACTTCGAGAGATTCTTAATGAGCTTCCTGATGTTTACACCCTGCACCGCACGATCCTTACTGAGCTAGAGAATCGAATCCAACACTGGTGAGCGATGGGACAGCATACATTACTGTTAAATAGGAAATACTTCAACACACACACACCTAAAACACATCAAGCTATTATTGAAAAAAAAATCCTTTCCAACCTTTTTCTTCCTCTATTGTGTTGCTCAGAAAGCAATCTAAGGGCAGTGGGTACTTCTCTGTCATGATCTCGCCTCTGTTTGTTCATTCAGGGAGGACAGCCAAACGATTGCAGATATATTCCTGAGCAGGAAAGCAGAGTTTTTGGTCTTTACCACCTACATTGGCCACTACGATCGGAGCATGAGTTTACTGGAGGACAGCTGCCGAACATCGCCCGCTTTTGCGGAGATTGTTCAACGTTTTGAGGTATGACCTATGACAGGGTCTTTTAACTGACTTGTGAAAGGTAGCACAAAATTCAAAATGGCATATTGTTAAAATTAACTATAAATTTAAAAAAAAAGAAAAAAGAAAAGGTGTTTTTGAGAATCAAATGGTCTTTGCTGTGCTCAGTGAAAGCTGCACAGCTATGATTACATTTTCTTACTATAAGGACATTATTAGATAGTCAAGAAGTCAAGTAGAAAACCTATACTGTTATTGTATGTTCAAAAGAACAAAAACAGAGTTAGTGATGATTAAATGTAGGATACTTGTCTAAGTAGTTATGGATTTCTATATACATATATGTGTGTGTACATGTGTGTATGACAGAGAGAGAAGAAATAGAGACATAAGGCTTTGAAAAGTCAGACACTAAGTAGCTAGAAGTCATCGTTTTATTTCAAGCAGCAGCTACATTCATCTGCCAAAAAAGGAGCAGTTATGGCACCCAAAAGACAAATAAAGACATTAAAAAATCTTTCAGAATGACAATTTAATCACCAAACCTTTCTTAAAATTTATGTTGCTTGCATTTACCAATGGCTTTTTGAACTTTCCCAACACAGGCACAAATTAATTAGCGACTAATTTTAGCTCCAAGGCTGCAGTTATAATTAGCCTCAATTAAACGAGCAGACACAGGAATGTGTTTGTCTAACCAGAGAGCAACAGATAGGAAAGCCTTTAAGTTGATAAGTTTGGAGTATTAAAAAACGATAAGTACAACAAAAACGCATTATAAGCATTTCTTAAACAGCTGTTGTTTTATTCTCAGTCGCATGTTGTTTAGAGTTCAGAGCAGGTCAGTCTCAAGTTTGTTCTTGCTGTTTTTCTCCTCAGGGTTTGGTTACTCAAAGTATTATGCTTTTTAATAATGCCAGTTAATTGTAGATCAACGTCGAGTGGCACAGTGTACATGTGTTTTATTTATGGACAGAGGAATTTTCAATATTTTCCATCCATTTTACAGACCACTAAGGAGAGGAGTTGGCTGTAAAAGTTTGCAGAGCTGCGCAGTTTTCTCCGTCTAATTTAAGAGCACCGGCGTTTAAACGTCCTTAGATTCTACTTTGTGCATTAATGCCAACGCAGTGAGCTTCTTTGTCTACCCTTTAAAACAAGAGGCTGCTGACAGAATAGTTTTTTTTTTTCACTATGAATTAAAAAAGTGAAAAACTCAAATTATCACAAAAATACTATAAACAGAAATATGTTACACTGTCCATTACATTTATTTACAGGGCAAATACCTTCAGTACTTGCCGAGCCCCATTCTTAACAGTAGCATTGAACCAAGTCTTTCTAATGACTAACGAAGATTTGCATTTTTGTCGCTAGCAGTGTCTGTGTGAAATAACTAAATACAAGTTCAGGCACACACCCAAACTCACAAACTGCTGTGCTGACAGGAAGTTTGGGTTATTGGCCCTTGTTCACGTTTAAAATATGACTGTTTCTCCTCAAAGCTCCTGTGATGTTGTATAGCTTGTGTGTCGATACAGCTGTCCTCTTTTTTGTGGACAGTTTCATTCCTTGCCTTTTTAATCACTCTGGCATTGTTTGACTTGTGTTCATGTGAGCTTCTGCAGTAAACGTGGCCCTTAGGGGCAGCTGTGATTAAGGGAAATAACAAATATGTATGTGTCTCAGGAGAAAAATCCAGCTGGGGAAAATGCCTCCTTTAAACATCAGCTTCTGCGGGTCATCGTGCGTGTGGCTCAGTATCGTATGCTCCTCACGGGTGAGCCAAATTTTAATTAAATCAGGACAAAGCGTCCGTCCTACAGTATTTAGATAATATCTTACTCGACATTGTTGTCTTCTTTACTCTCTGGAGGAATTCATTTCTTTTCTTTCTCTTGCAGATTACTTGAACAATCTCTCCCCAGATTCCAAGGAATATGAAGACACTCAGGGTACAGTAAACATATCACAAGAGCAGGCAGCAGTGTGCACAGAGGCTGCAAAGTTCACACTCTCTTCTACTCACAGGAGAGCTTTGCCAGCTTCTGTTTGTGGCTGTGTGTTTAGAAAGAATTTATTCGTGCTCATTTGGCATGTAGAAATGGTCAAGAGAGAGCCAATTTAGATTTCTTTGTTTTTGGTGGTAACCCACCGAGGAGTCATTCGAAGTATTTTCTGCCTGAAGACAGTAATGTGTAATTCATGAGAAGGCACGTTGAAGCAACACTATCTCTTGCTGTATCTCCCATAAGGGAGCCACCTAGTCCAAACATGCAGACACTTCCAGACTCCTAACTTAATCACTTTGCACACAGAAGCAAGGAAAAAAGATCTCATGAGTTATACAAACCTTTAATGTGATTGTGGTCGTGACTGAAACAAAATAAATCCAGTTCAGCTTTATTTATGCGAAGTCACAATAGTACTGACACCTTAACTTTATGATATTGTAGAAAGAAACCAAACAATCCTCTCTGACGTCTCTACCCTGATCCCTCTGTCTGTGTTTGTTTTACTCAGCTGCCGTAGTAATCATGTCTGACATCGCAGATCAAGTGAATGACAGCCTAAAACATGGGGTAAGGGTCACACGTTAACTCTTGTACACACAACACCACCTGTGATGCAGAATCACACTTTTTAAAAAATCTTATTAAGAGCACACACACACAAATGCAACATTCATACAGGAGTACAATCAATGATACTGGTTTATAGACCTAGTTGAGAAGGAAAGTTCACTGCTCCCTTATTAATAGTGTCACTTTTCAATGTGAATGCATTATTAAATGCACACATTTAATAATGCATTCAACCCAAGATATCATCAAAATCACACTGTTTAAACAGTTCTCTTCTTTCTCATGTTGGAATATGAACAAATATCATTTAATCCTTTCTTATTGTCATGAAGACATTTTGCAGCCACACTAAACTGAGACATATTTGGTGATTCCCAACCTTTCCAGCTTTTGGAAGGAAAAATCTGATATTTTCAGTCAGAAGCAAATAAGCTAAAATTTCAGGAAATCCCCCCCAAAAGAAATAAAACACGTTGTGTAGTATATATTTGTTTATTTCTTCTAATCTACATCTACTTTATCCTTTTACCCTTTGTGAACCGTCTGAAAATACCTGAAAGTGCAACAACTGCTGGATGTACTGACAGGAAACTGGGCACACTCTTCCCCACCTTTAAAAGCTGCAGCTGCGCTTTGAGAGTGAAATCTTAAATCAAACATTCATAGTAATAAGAGTCATAAGTAGAGACTCAAATCAGCATCCAGCTACAACTGTGTAGTTGGAGTCACATGTCTGGCATAATGACATTTTTGATTGGGTATGGTCTAAAGCGAAACATATATGGTATGTTTGTCTGATTTAAGAGATAGCTCCACTCTGGAGTCAGACAAAATATAAAAATATCTTGATGTTGTCAGGAAAATGACGATAATGCCCTTTCATCCATCCGTCTCTTATTTTGGCGTCTCACCCCTCTCCTTTCTTTCTGTCTCTCAGGAGAACTTGTTGCGTCTGGTCAACATAGAGTACAGTGTTCGTGGCCAGCGGGACTTGCTTCAGCCTGGCAGGGTATGTGTCTGATAACAGTATTGTTTCTGCTTAAAGCTTGCCAGCCCACCCTGTCTGTGTTGCACCACTCCTTGCTGCCCTTTACACAATCATTCAGCTGGGAATCCCCACACCGCCTGGTTAAATAACATTAATTACCGCAGATGCCCTCTTTGTGTCAGGATTTGATGAGTTGTGAAATGCTTGGTTTGATTAAATCATGTTTGTTTTGTTTTTTTTAACCGTCAGATTTTTGTGAAGGAGGGCACACTGATGAAGGTCAGCAGGAAGAGTCGACAGCCCCGCCATCTGTTTTTGGTAAATGTTGTTTCCTGTTTGCAGGACATTGGTATTAAAGACTCATGTACCAGTCTCTTATTATACCAACTTTTTAAGATATGTGTGCTATTTGCTTAATTAGAACTTCTTATTTTTATTAAATGTGTAAAATGTAGAGTGAGGCATTTTCTGTCTGTTCTATTTCCATGTCCAGACTGAGCTATTAAGAGCAGGGTTTCCTGACAGGATGTTTCTGAATGCTGGCTTCCTGAGCCAGTTCTTTACTGACAGCACAGGGAAGGTCAACAAGAGCTCCTTAAAAGCTGAGCGATCCATGTAGAGTTTTACAAGGCTAATTGTGTTTGGTAAATATTAGACTAGCATGCGTTTAGCTCCTTCAGTTGATCCTTATTAAGTTCATGCGATATGATGATAAAGAAGTAGAGAAGGATGTCATTGATGAAACAGAAAGCATAAACTTAGTAACCACCTTAATACAATTGCTCTGTTTATTTACTCTAAAAATTCAGTTTGAAAAATCAATACAAAGATATGAAATATGAAATACTGCAATCAAGAGAGGTTGGGAAATTAAACGCCTTCGCATATTATCCATAGAGCATGACCGAGGTGGATTGTTTTTCCCTCCTGTGGTGTTTTTGAAATTTGTGGTCTGAGCTCGACACTAAAAAAACCCTCGTAAATGTCTCTTCTGGAGGAATATTGATAATCATCACAGCATAACTTTTATTTCCAAGCTTATTGGGATTAATGTTGGGGAGAGCATAATAAAACAAGACTGCAGGAGCTGGCAGTTTCCTCAAAGACGGTACTAAAATGCAGAGGGACAGTAAATAAAATTATGTACTGGAAAAATAATAAAAACTTTAATGATGCAATTTGACACCGACTTTGATAACCGTTGTCTCAAATATCTCACATATGTATAATCATAAACATTTATAAGTAGGAGTTATCAATTCACAGATCCCCTGCAGACATGAAATAATAATCTGCATATTTTTATTGGTTGTCTCACAACTTTAATCCTGGATTTCCTCATTGAAAAATTGAAAAATTTGGTATTTCAAACTGCTGGATATTGTTTCATAAAAAAACACATTGGAAGCACAGGGAAACTTTCCCTGTTAGGAGATGAATCTAAAAATGATCTTCTACTGTCAAACTATGCATGTACGTTGGTGTTCTCATTGGAGGGCAAACATACAGGGGACATGACACATGAGACGCAACCTACATAGAGGGTGACTTCACAGTTTTATTTACCATGTTTCAGAATAACCGATAAGTTCCTAATGAAGTCAAAATCGATTATTGGTTTCTTTTAGAAGAGGGTCTGATTGTGTTTTCATGCATGAGAAATTATTGTTTGTAAGCATTCAAATACACTGTGACTGTTTTTACTTTGTGCAAGAAAACGGCTGATAATTAAAAGGGAAAAAAAAATCCTGTTCTTTTTTAAATGTGAACACGGTGGTCAAGTTTTGCATTAGAGTGACGCCTACTGGAGAAAAGCTGCATATACATGAACGATGAACTGCTCAGCTGACTGTTTTAACTGCTGACTATTGTTTTTATGCTTCTAACAAAGCCTTTCATCTACACTCACTAACTGTGTCTCATGTCTGCCTGTTGTCAGATGAATGACGTGCTTCTTTACACCTACCCTCAGCAGGATGGCAAATATAGACTGAAAAACACTTTGCCCCTCACTGGGCTGAAGGTCAGTCTTAAGATTAGAGTCAGTAATGCTCAATCGCCGGCTTACATGCAAGTTACATCTATAAAAGCACATGGATATTTCAAGAATGTGTTTGAATTTCTTGTACGTTTTTTCTTCATGTCTGGATGTCTGATCTTGAATGATTGCTCAGGTCAGTAAACCCATTATTGAAAATGTCCAAAATGCACTGAAGATAGAGGCAGCAGACATCTCCATCACTTTGTCTGCAAGGTGGGTCACAATATAGAGCATCCTGTAAAAATGATCGATAATATCTGTGGTACTGATGGTGGTGAAAAAAACAAACAATGATTTTGCTACCAAAGAAGTCTAAAACCTTTGAAACTAAAGAGATGAATGTGGATACTATCACATTAGGTGTCTAGTTGAATTGAAGCTTGTTTTGAGCTTGTCTGTATATTTTGCAGTTCCTTTTTTGAAAGAGAGGACTGGTTTTACACTCTTAATCGCGCTGTGACTGAACATATGAGAGGCTCTGTGACATTCAGCAGTTGCTCTGGAGAGGTGAGCAAACCCTGCTTCCAAACAACTGTGTTAATACTTTACTGATATTTCTTCAGTCATGCTTAACCGCACCAACCACAATGAGACTGATATATCTGTGTGCTTCTGTGTGTGTGTGTGCCAGGCCAGAGATCGCCTCCGGCTGACTCTAGGAGAGAAGGCTCCCACACTTGTTCCCGTCTCACAAGTGATGATGTGCATGAACTGCACCTCAGATTTTAGTCTCACTCTTCGCAGACACCACTGCCACGGCTGTGGACGGGTGAGCCACATACAAATAAAACACTGAGCTTTAAGATAGTTTAAAATCTACAGTTTAGACAGGATGCAGCAAACTGTAGCTTTCACAAGTGTTAATCGTCATTAGAGCTTGTTTTAATGCGCTTTGTGGTTCCTTCGTATATTTGTGTCACAGATTGTTTGTCGGAGCTGCTCCAGGAACAGATACCCTCTGAAGTACATGAAGGATCGCATGGCCAAAGTGTGCGATCACTGTTACAATGAGCTAAAGAAGAGAGGTGAGAAAAATGTGCTCAAATACATTTGAATATCATATATTAAGAATTTCAAACTCAGTTTACATCATGAGTCACATGCAGCCGACTTTGACCTCAAATGGATTAGAACAGTGAAGCCCCCCCCCCTTTTTTTTAAGTATAAAGAAGTTTAATCACACATTAAATCCCTCAGTTATCTATATATAAGAAAAAGAAGTGCTATTTCAAAAACATGTCCCAGTTTCTCTACATGACAAAGAAATACTTACATTGAAATGTACTTTAATACTTTCTGTTGTAGTTAAGTGAATAATGTGAAACATTTCTTTCATTTAAATGTTCACCTATTACTTGATTACTGTGGTGTAGTACGAATGCCCCCATAGGGGCTGTAAAACTTCTGAAAATACAGTTAAAAGTAGAAAATCAATCGAACATGTGACGGTGCGGATTGGAGTCTTTGGCAGGCCGCTTTGGGGCACTGAGCCATATGTTTGACAACCATCTCCTTTGTCTTCACCTGTACATGCAGGTCCTTTTGATTAGTTAAGTTTATGCTCGGACTGAGTGTGAGTGGAGTCAAACAGAGCTGGAAGATTAAAATGTTTATTTTACCAAAGGTACAATACTGGGCAAGAGTCTTGAGTCGCCCCTCCTTTCTTTATATTTTGCCAGAAGATCTGAAATAGATGCATTGATTTAGTGAAACGTGTGCAAACAAACAGGAAAATACAGGGAAATATGTACCTTATAATATTGTTTAAAACTGCTGGTTCATCCCTTCAGTTAGGTGTCTTTGTATGCTTAAATGATTCATAGGTCAGTAAACAAACAAACAAATTAACAAATTCTCTCAAAAATGGTCAAGAACGTGGATGGGACTGAGTAAAAAGCTGCCAACATCCAAAGAACTGTGAGAAAGCCTGGAGAGCTAACCCCTAGCTCAAAACCACGACAAAAAACAAAAAATCAAGAAAGTCTGGCTCCTCTGGAAGTCTGGAAGCAAAATATAAAGAAATGAAGCTCAGGACCTTTGAAATGTGTATTCGGAAAAGACAGGAAGTTGTACTATTGGAAAATAAAATAAACAATCTAAATTAAAGATGAAACTCCTGGGCTGCTATTATGTACAACAGCTTTTTTACTGTCAGCTGCACCACGGTACAGTTACCTGTTACAGGTAAGTGGTCAGACAAAATAATAAATGTGATTGTGTTATCATTGTATTAGTATATTACTTGAATTCACACAGTTGTTACTGTGCAGTTTTCATCGTTATTCGTGCACGTCTTCATAGTCACAACAAATATGCCTGTGCTGTGAGTTCTCATTTGATTGGGTTGTAGCAGCTGTCCTTCACGCTGGTTGAAAGAGTGTGGGCTCTCTCCACAGGCGGAGATGCTGCTGTGATGTCAGGGCAGACTAGCCCTCGGTCAAACCGCTCCAGTCGTCCGCTCTCCACCGTGTTCCAGAACATTCATCCTCCCAATATTTGGAGACATCGGAAAGGCACTGCATCCTTCACACAGGTAAATTCAACAGAGTCTGTGCATTATGAAGGTTAATGAATCGCTGGTAATGAAGTGACAGCTATGCCATTTTATTAAGTAAAACTGCCATTGTTACACAGGTGACAGTGTCGGAGGAGGGCTCAATCAGTGGCAGTCTACAGCGAAGCAAGAAGAGCAAAAGGAACTGGAAGAGACTGTGGTTCCTCCTAAAAGACAAGGTGCTTTACACCTACAGAGCCCAAGAGGTGAGGGGAAATATGCACTCCCCTTTAACCTAAACCACACATATTTTACACCTATACAGACTGCAATGGCGAGGTTTAATAACAAAGTGTTGTATGTTATAACCTGTTTAGTTTCCTCTGATTTATCTTCCATCTGCAGGAGAAGGTAGCGTCAGAGAGTTTACCTCTGTTGGGTTTCACAGTGAGGCTGCCTGACAAGCAGAGGGGAGATGAAGAGGCTAATGTCTTCCAGCTGTACCACAAAAACACTTTGTACTACACTTTCAAAGCTGAAGATAACAACACAGCCCAGAGGTGAGAAGCACATTTACCTGATAGCCCATAAAATGGAAAGAGGCTTAGCTCTTAGCCTGACTCAGTTTGAAACACAACAAGCATTACTGCTGTATGGATGCTGGTGTTGATCTTGGGAACTCACAGTGTCTTTGCCAGTAAAAATAACTAAATGATGGCTTCGCATTGACGGGTTGTTGCTTTCTGGGAGAACAACTTGACCTTAACCCACAGACCATCTACAGCAATTCTTCAACTCAGTTTAAGCATGAATAGCACCAAATTTGGGGAGAAAACAGAAAAGCTACCATCCTTGGCCAAGATAGACTAATATTAAAAACTGAGATATAAGACATAAAATTAGCTCAGTGAATAACGTAGCCACCCGATAGCCCTGGTTATTGTTAGGTGGTGCAGACTAAAATGACTCTTTTCTGATCTAAAATCTTTTCCTTGTGCAGATGGGCAAACGCCATGGAGGAAGCCACAGTTTTATAGAATAAGCTGAAAGAAAAGTCTGCCTTTCTCTTTCTACACACTTGCGCCCCTCAAAAAACTTCTGACTGTGAAACCACAGCGAAGAGGAACAAACACTGTTTTATTACTGCAGGTTTACAAGTTATAACTTGCCAGCTGGACTGAAGAAAAGAAGACATTGTGTTCTTTGAGAAGGGACATGATCACCTACTTTGTCAACCTCCAAGTGTTCCCTGCCTGCTGGTAGAGCAGGTGTGATGCTGAGAACCACGAGATGCACTGGCCCAGATACCTGACAGTGTGGAACATTACAATGATGTGACCTGTATTTCCCCCAGCAGCTGATCAGCGTCACTCCTCCAAATTGTGGTGAAATGCTGTCGATTATTTCCAAGTTTTATTACTAACAATATTTTGAATATGTTGAATACTTCAGAAGAGGCTGAAAAGATAATAACACCTGTCAGCGTAACTCAGAAATGGCCTCATCTTTAGTCAAACATGCATTATTTATGCCTTAATTTCAACATTTGTTCTTGCACTGGATCTCCATAAATATGCTCTGAAGCACAGGCTGCATCAAATAGGGAGTAACTTTATATGTATAATAGTGTCTATTGCTTTGCCATGTACTGTATTGTGGAGATGAACGTGAATAAGTAGTTTCTATGCCTTTTGCACTGATTTGAAAAAGAAATGATTGTACAAATGAGTGTCATTCATTACTGGGACCAAAAGGTTCAACTACTGTACTTAATATACTAGCTACTGGGAAAATGTGGAAAACTATGTCTTTAACATTTTAAATCCCTATAATAAGTATATTATAAATCCATGTTTGTATAAGACTCACTGAGCTGGAGCGGATCTGCAGACGTGGACTGAAACATGAATCACTGATTGCACTGATCTACATAATCAGTGTTTTGGACTTTGTACTGTACTAGATGTTTTCTTATGTTTATTTACAAGACAATAATTTTAAAACAAAGTAAAAGATACTATATGATCATACAAAGAGTCAGTGTCTGTGCTTTCTCTTCATTCTGCTCGTGTCCTCTAGATGGCAGGTGGACTATATTTTAAAGCAGGTGGCAGGCTGTCATTGATTTTCTGTTACCGTGTCCTTGCTCGTGGTTTACAACACATACTTTAGATTAAAATAGGAAAAATTCAACATGCAGCAGCTTCTAAATAAACCTAAAGGTGCCTGGGCTGACAAATAGTCCATGTGACGCTTGTTCCGAGACCAAGCTGGTCAGTTTTTCAGCTCACGTGCAGAGCTTCTCGGGAAGACACAGTGGGACTAAGTGATACACAGACCAGTGTGCTGTTGGGCCAAAGACAGGCCAGGCCTGTTCTGCTTCTCATCTACCCCTGAGGCTTCCTGACCCAGAATAATATCAGGCAGAAAGTTTGCTTTCTGGGGCTACTGAAAAGTTGCAGACACCTCGTCCTACATAAAGGAGAGACCATTCATCACTGTGTTCTTCCTCTCTAGCCCCAGTTCTGCTTTCTCCCTACTCTGTTTGCTTTCATCACATATCTTCAGTTGGGACTTCTCTGCCTACGTTGCATAGCAGTTGCCAGATGCCACAAGGAAAGCAGGGTACAAACCTAGTTTACCTAAATGTAGAACTTCTCTGTCAGCTTCCAAATGCAAATTTAGTGTGTCCGTATTTAAAATACTTCCCCTTAACTTTTTTTCCTTCTTCTAAAAACAGGAACTCATTGCAAGGGCATATATGAGGGCATATATGACAAGAACAGGTATATCCGGTGGCACTTTTAATGATTATTTATGTGCTAGTTAAGAAGCACAAAAAGAAAGCCTTCTGTGTGCTTGACGTGTCTTTTTCAGTGAGGCAGGAATGGTGTCATAATCCGGTCTTACTTCCACATTGCTGCAGGCGGGAGCAATGCAGAGTGAAGCAAATAATCAATCGTACACACAGCCTACTCAATAAGGTCAGATGCAGGCAGCTCTGTTATATGTGGTCTGTTACCATTAACAACTGATGCTACGGAGCCGCTTGAAATCTATTCTGAGGTGAGCTTCCTTACCTGTGGCTTTTTACTCACAACGCACCAACAGCACACACTCGACTTTATTTAACGACAAACTCACACTGACACGCTCGGACCGCCAGTCTTTGTCTGAGAAGGGAATGCAGCATTTGCATTGATGTCGTGAGCTACAACAGGATAGCTTCTCATCTTTCATAGTGCTGTGTGGGCAGCATTGCCTCAGGGGAAAGGAAAAGAGTTTATTACGCAAGAGCTGGATGTTTAATAAAAAGAAAGACTCCGTCCCCTTGACATTGGCTTGACATTTCTGGGTTTGCACCTTGTGTTTCTCGTTCTCACTCAGAGATGGGGAGAGGAAGTGGAGAAAAGAAAAGATACAGAGAGGCTGGAAGAATAGAGGGACTCACTCTTATGTCCCACTTTGCAAACTCTTTGCAGCCTACACTGCCAAGTCAATGTTACACCTATTCCACCTCCCCTAAAGCTTTAAATAGCCCGCTTTCCCTCAAAAAGACAAACCAGAGAGAAACACACAGCCTTCAGCACACTCTGCACCTCCGACTGAACATACATTATTCCTGCTGCCTAAACGGGTAGTCTGCATTGTGCCTTCTGTTCTCTGGTGATCAGTGTGTCATAAACATTTAGAAAGAGATAATTAAACATATGTCAGCAGGACCAGCATCCAACAATAAAAGGCTTTGAGATATGACATCTCAGAGGAGGCTTTTGCAAACTCCAAACACTTTAAAAAATGCTTGTTATTTGGTGACCAGGCTTTAGAGCTGTGTTAATGAGAGTTAATTTAGAAGACTGACATCACACTCGGGAATTTCCATTTAAAGTGGATCTTGTTTTAGTTTTTTTTAAATTCTGACCGTAGAATCACTTTATTTGAACCATTTTAATTAATAAAAATAAAGAAAAGCCTGATAGGTTAAAGAGTGTGACGACTGGGGAACAAATAGATTTTCAAAGCAAACAAATAATACCTTTCAAATCTATGGAGCTCACTAACAAGAATCTTGTTTCTAGTTGAAAATGCAGAAGTGAAAAGGTAACCTTGTCAACAAACATCACAATGTTTTACCCTCATGCCCTTCATCCAGACGTGAAGGCTTTATTTTTTCTTTTTGTGCACTGCACTTCAGGTGTAAAAACATCTGATTCTGATTCTGATCAAGTTGTAGTTTGCTTGGAGTTTATTTAGAAGACCATGGGAATCAAACATAAGCTTCGGTGGCCCAAATAGGACTGGGCCAACACTCCACTGAACTGAATTTGTGCTTTTAATAGTATTTTTTTTTAAATTTTTTATAAATAATGCAACAGTTTTCCAAACAATTAATTGCCAGTGACAGATAAATTCTTGTTTTTCACTATCTACTATGTAAATGGCTGAGCAATGAGTAATTTTAAAATGTAAGCCCAAAGAGTAGTGCTGGCAGATTTCTTTCATTTACCACAGTACCATATCTGCATTATGCAGAAAAACTAAGACATACTGGTCAAATTTCACTTATTTTTCTGATATTAAGATATTTCAGGGAGCAGATGTGTAGGTAAAATTCATTACACTGACAGAAAGCAGAGTTTCACTGGTCCAACCCAGATGGTGAATTTTGGGTTGTATGAATCAGACATCTCTGTAACAGACAATATATTAGCTGGAGGAAATTGCAACCAACACAGAGTTCAAGCACCCGCTGGTTTATTCTATATAGCCTCCATAAAAACGATGAAGCACTGCTTTTCCACTTTGTTTTTGTACAGATTTAATAACATTAACTGTGTTAATTCACAAAGTCAAGTTGTGGTGGAGTTTCCGCCACAAAAGCAAGAAAGCTGATGTTACACACTTATCCCTTAAACATGGGAAACGATCTGTTTATCCTAATACTTGTAAATGGAAATGCTCTAAATGTCTTTTCCACAGAGCAATCGGGAGATGCTGCTGTGTCTCTCTAGCATTATGCATGAAACTAATTCATCACACAGTCTTTATCTGCAACTGTCAGGCACCCCCAAATTTTTTTCTTCCTATTTTATAGCTGATGCTATTCTGCTTAAATCAGCAGTTGTGATGTGCCTTTTTACATTTGATTTTTTGAATTGTACAAAATAGAGAAAATAATATTTTCTAAATTTAAAATTCAAATGTATCCTCTATTTACAGCAACAAAAGAAGCAGCTTTGAATAACCTGACGGCCAAAACAATTTAAAAAAAAAAGTCTTACACCTGTAGTTGACCATAATAAACATTTAAATAATAAACTCACAACTGAGTATGCACTAAAACCCATGAAAGAAACCTCAGCTTCAAATGACGAAGCCTCTTCCTTAGCTTCCTAGCCCACAGAGCCACATAGCCATATGCATTCATCTGCATGCATAAGGAGTTTCTATGTAGATGATCATTCTCTCTTCCATCTCTGCAGGCTCAATTTAACATCCGCCTGTTCTCCAGCCTATGAATCCCACTGGTGGATCATCACAGTGTGTGTATGTGTGCATGTGTGTGCTGGAAAAAGAACAGAATAACAGGGTTTCTTGAGCTTTGAGGGTGCCTCAGTGAGAGTCAGAAGAGTCGGTGAGCATTGAAGTCTTTAGTGCACACACCTAGTCTGCAGACTTCCTGTGTCTACCATGAGTCAGAATCTGCTTGTTATGTAAATCCACAGAGAAGTGAGGGGGACACCGGCACACCTGTGCCCTGCCAGCCTGCTCCTGTCCAGGTTTTTTTTTCCTTCCCTTTTGACACAGAGCAGCAATTACTTATTGCTCCCAGTCATTGAACTATGACTCATCCTGGAGGAATTAGGCCCTCAATCAGCCAGTATGTTCTATAGCTGCCTCTAATCAGATGACGATGAATACCAAGTTGGGCTTAACCCCCCCTTACTTGTGCTGACATACAATTATTTAGATCTATGTGTGCGTGTGTGGGGGTGAACACAGGCATGAAACAAATAAAGAGTGTGGATAATCTGGAGTGCCTGTTTAGAACAAGAAAAGATCCTTCTTGGTACCGGAGCCAAATCTGCCACCTCCTCACCAGCAAAACCTAGCGCAAACCTCAAAACTACCCCCGCAGCCTACAGTCCCAGCCACGTGACCCCACCCCCTGCCACACAAACACTTCACGTGGAAAAAAAAAGACTCTTCCCCCACATACTGTAATCTAGGGCATACTCACCAGCAATGCGGATCTTTATGCACAGTTATAATGTGTTGGGTCGCTTTTTCATATTTATAACTCATATAGCCTCATATATGATCAACAGGTCTGCTGTGACGAACACGCCCGTTAACTTCAAACAGGCTTACATGTCAAGTGACACGCGTGACTGAAAAGTGATAGACTATGTGTGTATTTGCCTGCATCTGTGCTGTGTTTGTGTGTGTTAAGGGAATACTCCCACCCCTGAGGGGGGAGAAAAAAAGAAAAAAAGTATTATGGTAAGTGGCACGGCCCTAAATTCAATGAGGGCAGCTAAGTGTACAGTGCCCCGCCACCGCTTCACAGACTACCCTGTGTGAGTCTGTGTGTCTGAAAGAGAGAGAGAGGGGGGGAGTGAGTGTGTGTGTCTGTGTGTGTGTTTGTGTGCATACTAGGTAAACGTCACAGCTTGCAAAGAAAGCCCCTGCGCTGCGAGCGCGCGCCACACTTCCTCAATCGACGGAATCACAGAGAGAAAAAAAACACTAGAGGAAGAAAAAGAGCAACTTTCGTCGAGAACAACCGCCTGGTTTGCAGGACAAGGTGAGTCTGCCATTACAATCCTTTTCAGGCTTCAGTCGAGTGGGTTTTTAGTAGCAGAGTACGGGTTTTACGTCTAAACTTTACAGAAAGTTACAGAAAACAGTACCGTTTCGTCTGCTTCTTTCATCCTTTGGAAAACCTCACTGTGAGGGTGAGGCGAGTAACGCTAAACCCTGGCTAACTGGTTACAGTTTTTCTTCCTCGCTGAAAGCGTTAGCTGTTGTAGCGCAGTGAAAGTTTAGCCAGACACGTTTCATTTCTATGAAAAGTCAACAAGGCAGCTGGCACTACACAGCTGTTTTGGTTAAAATAATAACCCCTGACAACTTTTCCGAGTAGCGACTGGAGCTGCTTCAGTGAAACAGTGCACAGGAATCCGTGACCCCGTCACACTTGCTGACGCTACGGGGTCACAAAAGGTACTGACAGGTGAATTATCGCGACCTACTGATCTATACCCACCACCCCTTTGGACTGGAACATCTGCAAGCATCTGCGGCCCTGTCTTAACACAGTCGGTAACTGCATGCAGTATGTCGGTAATTCTGCTTATGTGGAATCCGTTAAGTGACAGAATATCACCAGGGATGAGGAGGAATGTGAGCAGGTCTGGACAGCAAGGATGGAGGAGTAAAGATAAAAAGAAGAAAAGGGAGAAAAGGGAGAAGGAACAGTTATTTACTTGTCATTAAGACAATCTGGCTGCAAGCTGCTGTCTGAGTCAGACGTGGGGTGACATCTGCGTTCAGCCAACTGACAATCGACCACATCCTTTAGAGAATAAAGAGAGAATCAGATGCACTGACTGATTCTCGGTGAATGTGACCGTCAGAGTTTAGTTTTTCATTATGCGCAAGACTCAAATCTAGATAGGACCTGTGTCAACCTCAGCAATGGTTTAGGTGTTCTGCGCGATCACATGAGGCGTTCAAAAGTGTTTATGAGGGGGTAATTACGTCGAGGAAGAAAGGCTCTTTTCCATACCACGATGAAACACAGTCAGGCTCTCAGAATCAGGTATTATGTTACCATTTCAGTCAGTAAAAGCGATGTTAGTATTCTTCTGTGTGGAAGAAAATTAAAATTTTAATTGAACTTTAAATTAAGCAAAGGTTCAGAGGAGAGTACAGCCATCAAATTATGTTTCAGTGCTCAGGGGTTTATTTTTTGTAATGATTTTACCACATTGCCTTTGTGAATGAACAGCGTGTAATGGTTTTTGATACAATTATTAAGCAATAATAACAGAAATCAGTAATTGTGTGGTTTGTTAGGTCAGACATTAGGAAGTAGACAACATAAAGTTGAATAACAAGCTTCTAGAGGATGTTTACCAGTTACAGTATGCTGGGGAGGTAACTAGACAGGACAATTTGAAACTGCTCACAGCTGGTTGGGAAATCAATCACTATTGGCCTGAAACACACAGCATGCCTGCTGTTGATTAACTCCCAAAAGCCCTGGCATCACAGCTCCCAGCTGCAGTACGTGAGTGAAACTGGTTGCATGCTTTTTTACTTGCCTGCATCTTTTATTCCGTCTTACTTTTCTGAGTCTGAGTGTAGGTGGTTACAGTTTCAGGCTTGTGATAGCAGCTAGGCTTTCTTTGGAGCACAGCATGCATTTGGATCAGTGACATGTTGAGACTAGCTCTGACTTTGTAGTGCTAGGAAACACCTCTGGTGTTGCAGCTGCAACCTGTCAGAAACTGCACGCATAGTGATAAGGAACCAAACAAATGTGACTTTGTGCTCACATTTTAAATGTGTATCAGTGGCAATAAGAAAATAATAATTAAAGACTCCATGGGTGTAACAGTTAACAGGGGTTACCTAATGTATTGCACATACTGAAACTAGTGGTGTTTGGGTTGTTATAGAGAAAAGTTGTGGCACTGTCTGCAACACTTGTGGAGTTATGCAAGCAGCAAATCATGCGTGAGGTAACAAGCACCCAGCACAAAGGGGGACATTGATCGCTCATTATGTGTCACCACTGGAATTTCACTTCTAATGCAAAAGAAATCCAGTTATTCAGGTATTTCCTCTGTAGGTAAAAAAGTGAATGATTTTTTTCTCTTCAGTTAGGAAAAATATGGAAAATATATACATGACATAAAATTCAGGTCATGTACTAAATGTGTGCGTAACTTGCTTCCAACAAGCAGTCATTTGGATTAATAGCCAGTCCACCATAAAAAATTGAGTCAGAGTAAATCTTGCAGTGAGAGAAAGCAAAATACAAATTTGTGCTGCAGCCAGAGGCAAATTTTGCTCATTGCAGGTGTCTCGCTTAGTGACAGGAAATTCTCAAATACCAGTAAAAAGACCGCTTATCTTATCTTCTGTCTTTTTTTTGTTTGGGGTCAAAATGCTCAGATAGAACTTAGCACTATTGCTTGACATTTTGCAATATTTTGAGACAATGCGATGATGCACTTTAACAGTAATAAATTTGTGGTTGTTCTTGTCTGAGAACAGGCGATCCTGGTACTTTCACCATGGCTCCTTTCTTGAGGATTGCCTTTAACTCGTACGACCTGGGTATCCTGCCTCCTCTGACTGACCCACCCTTCTGTGCTATCAAGATGAAGGAAGCCTTGACAACTGGTGAGATCATTTTTTTGTCTTTTGCAGAAGTCTCTACTTCTGCTCAAACAACAAACACAAATTATGTTATCTTATTTTGTTTAAATTGAAAACATGCCAAAAATATTTTTTCTACTTCCTCTATCTGCCCATCTGCTTCTCAGAAAGAGGGAAGACCCTGGTTCAGCGTAAACCCACCATGTACCCAGCCTGGAAGTCCACTTTTGATGCACACATCTATGAAGGTCGTGTGCTCGAGGTACTGCTGATGAAGACAGCGGAGGAGCCGCTGGCTGAAGTGTCTGTCGGTGTGTCTGTCCTTGCTGAGCGCTGCAAGAAAGCCAACGGGCGTGCTGAATTCTGGGTAAGTCATTACACACTGTCCTTTGTCTTTAAGAGCAAATGTCAGGATCCTGTTTAACTGTACTTATATTTTGTGTTCAGGTGGATCTCCATCCTTCAGGAAAAGTAATGATGGCAGTGCAGTATTTTCTGGAGGATGCAGATGCAGGTGAGATTAAATTACATTATATTTTTATATTATTTATTTTTATTTTCTCTTCTATGCACTTCCTTTTATTTAAGTATGTTTTGCAGCCTCTTCAAAGACAGTTAGAGGGGTATCCCCCTCACCCACACCAGTCATCTAACTTGGTTTTCAGCTGCTAATTTAATGTAGTCCTTACACACACTTTAACGTGTGATTCCCTACTGCAATCATAAGGCTATCAGTCTGTAACAAATCTGTAATATGACCTCTCTTTTTCTGTCACAGTGTTGTATATGACTGACTTGTTTTTCTCTCTTTATTTGGAAGAGAGCAAGCAGCCTGTGAAGGAGGAAGCTCCTACTCTGAACCGTAGACGCGGGGCCATAAAGCAGGCCAAAATACACTTCATCAAGAACCATGAGTTCATTGCAACTTTCTTCAGACAGCCCACTTTCTGCTCTGTGTGCAGAGAATTTGTCTGGTCAGTGCCCGTCTAAAACTTTCATCAAATTAGGAAACAGGATATTGAGAATCTAGTGTTCAGGAACTTGTGGATATGTAGTATTAGCAGACTTATTTCTGATTAAGACTGTAATTATTTTTCTAGATCACTGTTTTGTATGTGACACTTTTAATGTGAACAGTTCCTGGAAATATGAGCTCTCTAATTAAAAAAGAAGTGAGGACAATCCCCTGACATAGTTTGGCAGAAACTCTCAATAACTATTTTTGTTTGCCAGACCATGACCCAAGACTTTGATGACCCATTTTCTTGATGTTATACATAGAATGCTCATGTTTTCCTTTGAAGACTTTAGTTGTCCAGTTATCTGATATGAAGCACATTTTGATGAAATTGGAAATTTTGTGCAAAAAGATACACAAAACTACATACTTCATTTGGAGCCACATTACAGAAATGTACTATTTTAGGCCTAATATTAGATAAGCCTAACATTATTTTCCCAAATTGATTCTACAGAAGTAAAGTCTAAATATAGGAGGCATCCTATCTTATCTGACTTCACTTTATCTTATTTCAGATTAGGAAATGATAAATATACACCCCAACATCTCGTTTAAGCCCATTATTGACCACCCGCTGGTACTTTTCCATCTTACTGAGCTCCACACATCCTTGTTACCATTAGCTTTCTCAATGATTGCTGTTGCCACGTTAGTTAAATGAAGTTCAGAAATAAAGTACTACCACTAACCCCTTCCTCACACATCTGTACTTACTCACTCTACTTGATGGAAGAGGGATTGTTAGTGTAGCTCTAAGATTACCCTAAAGGTAGGAGACTTGTGCTTTTGGGAGGTTATGTTACTTGTGTTATGCACTTTAATATTCTTAGGTAGAGTAGCAAATCAGGGCCTGTTCCTATGAAGTGTTTTAACCTTAATGAGACTTAATCACCATCGTTACCACACAGTTAAGATAGAATTTACAAGTTATAAAGTGTATGCAATGCAGTACCTGTTCCTTATTGCTTTTGAGTGATAAACTGGGAAATCATTCACAAAGCCTGTCTTTGTCTCACACAGGGGACTCAACAAGCAAGGCTATAAATGCAGACGTAAGTGTACTTCATTAAAAAAATCTCAATACATTGTGTTATAGCTAAAACAGCAACATAGATGTTCAACACGTTCTCACTCCCAAAGCATTACATTTTACGCTAGGTGACAAATCGTCTGTATATTACGCTTCCGGCACCCAACACGTCCCTATATTATGAGATCGGAAAAATGAGGAAACATGAGAAAACATGAGAACCGTTTGAAATGAATCTACACATGTACGTTCATTTTACTTAAGTTGCTTTAGAAAACACTATCTAATGTCATCAAAGTGCTGGTTAAGGTTCGGGATAAGTTTATGGTTAGGGCTGGAATACATGGCTGGAATGTGTATTACCGGCATTCTACTGGAATTCATCTATAACCAGGCGCGTAGCATAATACACGTTCTTATGCTTTCGCGTTCCTCAGGAATGCCTCGGGACCTAACATATCGTGAGTATATCACATCTCGGGAGTGAGAATGGCTGAGATGTTAAACATAAAAAATGTCTACTTAACCATAAAAGCAAACTGTGAAATGTACATATTCATTTCTTTTACCGTTATGCACTCAAAAATATGCTGATTGCTGAAATATTTCCATGTAATTTTTTTTACAAGTTAAAATGATAGATTTAAAGGAGTCTGGTCAAAAGAAATGTAGTGGACTACCATTTTCCTGCAAGATTAATTATATAGATAAATTTGATTTGACATATTTTCACTGAATTTTATTCAAAATCACTGCTTCATGTTTATGAAAGCATGTGTGTGTACAGCTTAAAAACTAAAGTATTAATCTGCTATATCGTTTCTTTTTCTCAGAATGTAATGCAGCCATCCACAAGAAATGTATAGACAAAATCATCGGCAGATGTACTGGTACTGCTGCCAACAGTCGGGATACTGTGGTGTGTAACACACATTTCTTCTGTACACCATGTACTGTTAGTGTTCGTCATATGTGTCCCAATTAGTGCGTAATAGTCAGTTTAGTGTGGGCTTTTTTTCCTCTGTGATTTACGATTTTGATGTATTCCTCCTTAGCAAATCAACAATGATTCGTTTATCAAATTAAAGTGTATAGTTCGGTCAGGGTTTAACACAAAGGCACATACCTGTTAGTTTCCACTTCCAGTGAAGCATTTTTCAATGTCCATCAATATTAGGGGATAATCAAAGTCCAGCTAACCTAGATAGCAGTGACAGGAATGAGCACTGCACCCCCACACATTGTGGGACTAACAGATGGGGTGTGGTCTTAGGGAAATACTTTAAATTCAACTAGCAGGGACAGATCTGGCCCACAAGTTGTAATCTCTGAGAATTTTTTTTACACAGTGCTGTAGTGACTTTTGACACATTGAAGTTAGAGAGGGAAGAAGAAGACAAGGGGGAAAAAAAGGATGAGGAAGGTGCGCAGGAAAGCTAGATGTTACAGGCCTGTGAGCGTGAGTCCTTTGGTCATACATAGCAATGATGAATCTTCTCCGTGCCCAAAGTTCCAGAAGGAGCGATTTAAAATCGACATGCCGCATCGTTTCAAGATCAACAACTACATGAGTCCCACCTTCTGTGACCACTGTGGAAGCCTTCTGTGGGGTCTGGTCAAGCAAGGCCTGAAGTGTGAAGGTACAGCAGAGACATGATTGACTGGATGGTTACAGGAGCGTGTGCTTCTGTACTCTACAGACTAAAAAAATATTTACGCCTAAAATGTTGACTTTAAGCAACTTAATTAAAAGTAAATTTTCTGTGTATTTTTTACATATAAAACATGTAAAACATTAAATTTAATGGATTTGGTCAAATTAAATTTACCGTATTGAAATACATTTAGTTTATCCTAAGCATATTTTCCTTAATGATTATTTTAAAAAATAACCCTTCAGTTTTATAGATTTCATTTTTATTTTACTCAAAATTATTGCTTCATATTTATGGGGGCCAAGAAAAAATTTTTCAGTGCAGACTTGTTTTTTCTCTTTGCAGACTGCGCCATGAATGTCCATCACAAGTGTCAGGACAAAGTAGCCAACCTTTGTGGTATCAATCAGAAACTACTAGCCGAAGCCCTCACACAAGTCAGTCAGGTGAGTTCAGTGAGTCATTCAGTGGATTGTATCTTTTGGTATTCAAGTCCACATCAAGATGGATGACATTACAATGAGAAAGAAGTGTGACTCATGTGTCATTCTACTAACGCGACTTTGCTCTTGGAGATTTTGTGACTCCGAATGATAATGAATAACAAATATAGATAAGCACTTTATTAAATTTTATATAAAAAAGATAATTTAAAAACTGGTTGTTGCTGTTCTGTTTTCTATGTAGTGGCACTTATTTGGATGTTTTCCAGAAATATTAGTAAACATATTAGCAGCAAATTTCTTTATAACTTTATAAACTTTCTGAATAAAATGAATACTTAAGCCTTATAACTACATCTCTATATTTTATCATCATTTAAGAAATGAAATAGCATTTAAATTCTTGAAGTATTTACATTATTTATCATAATGTGTAAATGTTTGTTTTGAAAGGATAGAGAAGATTCAAATAGATCTGAAATCAAATCTAGGCACTTAGCTTGCAATGTTGCCAGTACCCCGAGATGCTTGTGTTTGTTGGCTCAACAAAACCTAAAACTGGTTATAGAGATAATGGGTGTCATGATAACAGTTATCAACTTTCTTTGTTTACCCAAACTTTCCACTTCAGGCTTCTTACCTGAAGTGGAAAGATAACAAGCTGATTAATAATAACTAACTAGCAAAAAAGTATCTTATTTGTTTCACTTGAATGTGAAACTCAAAGTTACTGGTGTGTGTTGACCTAATTTTCCTGCCCTTCTGTGCTAAACGCCTGACTCATTCTGTTCTGTCTTTACAGGCCTGTCGTTCAACCCAAAATCTATTTAGTTTTGAAGACAGTTAAAGAGAGAAGAATCAAACAAGTTTTTGACTCAAATGTACCACGGCTGTTAGTCGACCATTGTTAGGAAACAGTTGTTTGAGTTCTTCATGTTTATTTTTTGTTTATGTGTTTATTTTTCTTCCTTTTTTCCATCAGAAATCATCCACTCGCCGTTCAGATCCAAATCTGCCTAATCTCCCGGATATTGGAATCTATGACGAAGTGAATAAACTTGCTGGACTTGAGATCAATGGTGAGTGAGGCTTTATTTGTTGGTGCTTTTTCCTCCAAACATTCAAGCAGAAAGTTAAAGTTCTGTACTGATAGCAAATGCTATGCAAATAAAAACTGCAGAAAATATGCAAAGGTTTGAGATAATTGTGTAAATATGTCATTTCTGTGTGTGGTAATGTATTTGTCCATTAGATGGGTCGACATACGGCAAACTTTGGGAAGGTTCCATCCCACGGGTACCGTCTCGTCTTACCCACTTAACCAAGATCAACATGGACAACTTCATCTTCCACAAAGTCTTAGGAAAAGGCAGTTTTGGAAAGGTACGGAGCAATGACGTCAGTGTGAAACGAACTGTGAGACTGCCATCTTAAAAACTAGAGAGAAAAAGAGAGAATATAAATAAGTGAACCAACAACACTCAAGTCAACCCATATCAGCTGTCATCATTACAATGGAGGCTGTAGTTCTCTTATAGAACTTATTACATGGACTGTGGGTGTTTCATCAACCAGCGAATTAAAATACTAATACTTCTCTTCTCTTCTCTTCTCTTCTCTTCTCTTCTCTTCTCTTCTCTTCTCTTCTCTTCTCTTCTCTTCTCTTCTCTTCTCTTCTCTTCTCTTCTCTTCTCTTTGTAGGTCCTGCTGGCAGAGCTGAAAGGGCGTGGAGAGTATTTTGCTGTGAAAGCTCTGAAGAAAGATGTAGTGCTTATGGATGATGATGTGGAGTGCACGATGGTAGAGAAAAGAGTCTTGGCTTTAGCCTGGGAAAACCCCTTCCTCACACACCTTTACTCCACCTTTCAGACCAAGGTACTTCCCCTCCATGTCATTAATGACTGTATTTTATTCTGCATCAGTAGTTACATTACATTACATCGTTGTGCCTTTAATAGTAAAAAATGAAATGTTTCTCTAGGAGCATCTGTTCTTTGTGATGGAGTATCTGAATGGAGGTGACTTGATGTTTCACATTCAGGAAAAAGGGCGCTTTGAGCTCTACAGAGCCACGTGAGTTCCACCTGTCACACAGCCATCATGACATACTGTACGTTACTCAGTGGAAACACAATCCCTGCCATCCTTACTCAGTGTTCACATGCTTGTCTAGCTGCCCAGAGACTCACATTTACAGAAGATACTTGTAAAGATGAGCATATGTTTATTGTCTCTTTGTCACTTTTTTAGCCTGCATCTTGTTTTCTTTTATATGATGTATAAAGTCTGAAGGACTGGGGCAATGCTGGCATCTATTAGCTCCTGTTCTTTAGAAGACAGGCCTTGTAAGGAGTGAACAGCTCTTAATGTTTGTGTATGGGGAGATATCAGTTACTACACCCACTTCTCATCACACTATGGGAATCTCTCCAGAGAAAAACAATCGCAAGCTGGTGAAATAAAGCATTATGAATCCAAAATCTGGCGGCACCTTGACTGCCAACTAAACTTTTACTTTTTTAAATTAAATTACACTTTTACAAACCTGCTGACATTTCTTAGCAAGTGCTAAGGATTCAGAGAGATTAATATGAGAGTAATAATCATGTTATGTGGTGTTTAGAACCGATGAAATTCTTGCTTTTTAGTCAGTTATAAATTTAATTCACTGAGTGCAGAAATCTTTTGAAAAGTAATGTTTTGGCTGAAGAGTTTTGACAGAATTTGGCTGTATGTAGCAGAAAAATACAAAGAGTGTACAGCCGGGTTTTAAGACTGAATGCATTTTTTTCTTATGAACCACTGAAATGCTTCATGTTCTGCTTTCTAACTGTTGTGCTTAGTCACTGATCTTACATCTCCTGTAGTTAAATCAGCGGCTGTGTCCAGTACCTTTGAGATGACAGGAGTAATTTTGTACTTTGCAAACACTGACACCTGATCCTTTGTTGGCATCCTCTAGAATTCTCCTCACTCAGTGACTGTATTCACTCTGGGTAATTTATCCTCAGTGAGTGAGAGAGAGAGTGGGCTATTTTATTTCCCTACTATTCATTCCTTTACGTGTTTGCATCTTTTTTTATGTTAATGCTTAAAACAAACATGCCTCAACAAGACAGCAGAAATTCTGTGGTTCATAAGACCGAATTTAAGTCAATTCCAGCAAAGCAGTAAATTAATTAAACAAATTTGCTTTAATTTAAATGTATGCTTACAGTCTGTGGTGTTAACCATGCATTGTTTTTGAAGACTGAATGGTAATATCAGTAAGAGCAGCAAGCTCATGCTATGAGCTGTTGCTTTTTTATGCAGTGTACTTTATGTAAGTTAACTTTGGTAGTTTTGCCTATCTTGCTGACAAACAGCATAGCTCCACCATGACTATAACATTGCCTGTTATAGTCATGGTGGAGCAGGTTGGTTGTTTAAACTTAAAAAAAAAAAAATAGGATGCTTGTAGATGATGCATTTATACACATTTAAAGTGTTAAACAAATGAGGATGGATGGATTAAAATAAGGACTTTAATATTCTCTGCAGGGAAATTATTTTGTAACAGCTCTAATACTGGCGAGTTGTAAAATCCCACAAGCCTAACACAACACAGGACTACAAGAAATCACTGGGATGCATAGTCCGTAGTCTCAATGCAAGTGTGGATGATGTCACACGGAGTTGCCAGTTTGCTGGAGAGCGTGATGTAAACAACAGCCAATCTGGCATGTGAAAAGTCTGTGGGTATATAGTGTGGAAGTAGCCCCATGTTAAATATGTGGGCTGCAGAAGCGTTCCTTCACAGTAATGTGACAAGGGTGGCACCATCTGTTGTTAATAAAAGTGGCAAATCATCCACATCTTTATTTATTACGCTTGGATTTATTCCTGTTCACCCGAACTGTCTGAAAGCGGTTGATGGTAATCAAGGGATCTGAAATATACCTTGTTGCTATGTCTCTGTAAAACGTAACTGCACACTCATTAGGCTCATTTCCTTGTCAATCTCATGCCATTAACATAATTTCCTGCACTGTTAGAGGTGAGATATGGCTTTGATCCCCTCCTTTCATTTTCTTATCTATCTGTTCCTCCAGTGGCATTTCCTCTTATTTCTGTAGGAATGCTCATTATTGTTGTGAAAAAGACAAAGCAGTATTCTTCCATCAACCTGCACTTCCACCGCCATGCCAGTCAGGAAGTCGTCTAGTACCTGCAATATACATAATCTTCTGGTGACTTATTTATAATAGAATAGTTTCTGTAAACTTGATGACACACAAGATTAATGTGTCTAAACTGTCGTGTTGTATATTGCTGCACAGGCTGTCACAGAATATAAGGCATGTGCTGGATCTGGTTATGCAACATTTTTCCTTTGGCAGTGACTGAACTGCAGAGTCTCAGTTAAGCTCGTTGCCACCACAAAGGCTGCTGCTAACCTGACAAAGACTAGTTTCATGCACCATTTCAACTTTCCTTCAGCTTGCATGCATATCGAGGTGTCCTCTTACAACTGTGTGTTTTTGTTTTGTTCTTCGTGATCCAGGTTGAGACGTTCTTGTACATATGCCTGTACTGTCTGACTCCTATTCTATGAGGACTGCATTTCTAATGATGTTAAGTGAGAGATATTGACAGTCTATTCAGTCCTGTTCAGCAGGTCATTTAGTGTCACTGTGCAGGAACTGGGCTGGAGAGATGGCTTTGTGTGCTCTCCGGACCTGGTTGTTTCACTCGACACAGATGACAAGAGAAGCAGGTCAGCGATAGGCTAATCATTCGGCTCGCAGCAGCTCTTGGGTTTCACATTATGAGAGTGTTATTCACCTGTCTCCTACTCCATACAAATGTCCTCTTCAATAATTCAGGTGTACACTGAAATGAGTCTGCAGTTACACCAGTGTTAAGCCTCCAGCTATGTACTGAGATAGCTCCGCACAGGCCTGTAGCTTTCCATCAGAGATGAGTGTCTGATATTTCTGTCTCTGACTCCTTTGTCTTACCAGGTTCTACTCTGCCGAGATCATTTGTGGTCTTCAGTTTTTACATTCCAAAGGCATCATCTACAGGTCAGAGCACAGAATAGGAATTTCACATGAATATAAAATACACTTAAAAATCTGTTTTCTTTACATTATTTTGTTGTTGTTTTTTAATGCGCCAATGATTTCAGTTGCAAGTGTAATGAGAAAATGAATTTGCAAAGTCTCCAATCTTGTTTAGTTAGGTAATCCCACGCATTTTTGACACTTTTTCCCCCTGAAAGTTTAATTATTATTGTGTGGCATGCATTGAGCAAGGGCTGTTATGAAAACTGTGGACTTGGATGCAGTACAAAAATGTGATTTAAAATTTTTTTAAAAGATTTTGGGAAGAGGAAAATGTAAATGTGTTTATTTGTTACACTGAGAAAACCAGACTCCTGACATTTCAGGACAACACAAAACTAAGATAACTGTTACAAAATGTCTAGTAAATGAACATAGAAACAGTAGACCACTCAATTGGACTGCATATCTCAAAGACCTTTCATATCTCTGCATAATTTTGTTTTTTTTAATTATAGTGAAATCACCTATAAGTATAGTAAAAATTCAATATCCTCAAAGAAACTCATATAATTACTGCATTTTACAAAACTGCTGCTTTGTGTAGCGAATAGTAGTGTGTAAAAAATCTCACAGTTCAAAGTGCAAATGCATCTGTAATCAAACATTAATCCCCTTAAAATTTTATTTAACCTTTTATTGTAAGTTGTTATTTGTGTGGTAAATTCTGTTCTAACAAACACAAAATAGTTTTCTAAAACGTTATCATCACAATAACTCATGTTTATATCGTAACTTGGTTCTACTTTTTATTCATTTTCAGGGATCTTAAGTTAGACAATGTGATGCTGGACTGCG
Source organism: Aulonocara sp. 'chitande type north' Nkhata Bay (assembly GCF_057382095.1). Taxonomy (NCBI): domain Eukaryota; kingdom Metazoa; phylum Chordata; class Actinopteri; order Cichliformes; family Cichlidae; genus Aulonocara; species Aulonocara sp. 'chitande type north' Nkhata Bay. Next base: position 23,438,964 of record NC_141348.1, read on the forward strand.
ATGGGCATATAAAGATTGCTGACTTTGGCATGTGCAAGGAGAATGTATTTGGTGACAATCGCGCCACAACTTTTTGCGGCACTCCAGATTACATCGCTCCAGAGGTGCAGTCTTCTTCCAAAATTCTCTCTTGTGCTGAAATAATCAAATCTGCATTTAAAAACAAAACTTTTAAACGTCTGTCTGGTTTAATTGTTATTTATAATTTTTTGTTTAACTTTAGATTCTGCTGGGACAGAAATACTCATTCTCAGTTGACTGGTGGTCATTTGGGGTGTTGCTGTATGAGATGCTGATTGGTCAGTCACCTTTTCATGGAGATGATGAGGATGAGCTGTTTGAGTCCATTCGCATGGATACTCCCCATTATCCCCGATGGATTAGCAAGGAGTCGAAAGATCTGCTTGAGCGGGTTTGTATCATATCTTTAATACTAAATATAATAACCCCAAAAAGCGTTCAGACACGAAATGTCCATGAGTCCCAAAAAGTTGACTCTGTTCATCTGGACGTAGCGTTTTCAGTGGGAGCAATGTTTTATCACTCATCCAAGTGAGTTTCATGTGTTTATTTCACAAAGTATTAGGTAAACTAGTATTTGTGTCACTGGCAACAGACTGGACATTGAACAAGTCAGAAACATGAAAAGAAGCAGCTTGCAGATGCACAGAAACAGTGGGCAAGAAAAAGCTGCTTACATTTCATATCCTATATGAAATAACCATTTGAAAGGGTTTTAGGGTAACTGAGCTTAGTCCTCTGCTGGTGTGGGCTAATACTGGGATCAGCTAGTCTGCTGGGATTGTTCCAAGACTTGCCTTTGTGGGCCTGCCTGAGCTAAAGCTTTGCTTGAGGTTTAGTGAAATGAAATCAGCCTTTCTTTTGAGGGAGCATCCAAAAGCCCTCCAAATATTAACAAAAAGTATTTGGACAAGTTCTAATTGTCACACTTAGTGCAACATATCCATTGTTAATATGGTCTACTCCACCTGCAGTTACTCTGCCAGTTGTAAGACCTTGCAGAGTCCTGACCTGAATAACTTAGATTGTCTGTGGAGTAGGAAATGACGGTAAAAAAATTAGCTTGTTGATGCACTTGAGTGGAGGGAACATTAAGCACCAAGTTCAGTCCCTGGCTGGTACGGTCTGAGAACATAAGCAGTCCATTTAACTGAAAATCCTTTGTGTTTGACACATGATCACATATATTCCTTATGCAACCTTTCTGACCTTCCTTCCCTGCAGTTGTTTGAGAGAGACCCAACTCGCAGGATAGGAATTGTGGGTAATATCCGGTTACACCCCTTTTTCAAGAGCATTAACTGGCAGGCGTTGGAAATGAGAGAGGTTGAGCCCCCCTTCAAACCCAAAGTGGTACGTCACACACGTCACTGAGGATTTAAAAATTGTAGCTCTTGTGCTATGATTACATTTTGCTGAGATTTGTTTGTGGAAACTTCCAGAAAGCACCGAATGACTGCAGCAACTTTGACCGGGAGTTCCTCAGCGAGAAGGCTCGTCTTTCCTACAGTGATAAGAACTTCATAGATTCCATGGACCAGTCGGCATTTGCTGGGTTTTCATTCATGAACCCCAAGATGGAGCATCTTTTAGAAAAATGATGTCATCCATGTCAGACTCATGTTACTCTCCTCATGTTTATGGAACAGTTTGCCTGCTTGCAGATGAGCAAGCTGTTTCACAATCAGTATTTGTTTCACCTTATTTTAAGCACAAACTATTCTTGGGTACGATCAAACAACAAACGGCCCGTGTACTGTATATATATATATGTGGATGTTTCATTTATGTGCATGCTTATTATTTGTATAGGTTATGAAGACCTGTGTGAGTAATAATATACTGTGGGAGTGGGAGTCTGAAAAATCCTTACATTCCACTTGACGTCATTGCTACCATCTGCTGCCATCATGTTTCCCTTTCATGTTGAAAATCATCTCCACTGGGGATAGAAAATATGAAATGGAGGAAAAAGGCTACAGGAACTAATTTTACTTCATGCTTCAGATATAGGTCGTATTTGTGAATGAGGTGACTGCATGTTTAGAGATTTGAGACCAAGAAAAATCCATCAATCTTAGCATTGTGGCTTAAATATGAATGTTATAATTTCAAACATCCAACTTCTTGCCTTTGACTAAGAAGAACTTGTGGTTGTAAAGTTGACTGAACAGTGCCATGTAATGATCAAACTTTAATGCTCCAGCTGTTTTCAGCTGTACAGAAAAGTTCTGTTTTGTGGATGGAGGTGCAATGAGTGCAGCCATGTGTACAAAAAGAGTAGTGAAATGACTAATTGGTGAGCCACTTAAACGCTGTATATAATATTTATGTATATTGTTGTTAACATGTATATTGGTTTGCAAAGGATGTATTTTTTTTTTTTACTGTCTCCATATTTCCCATATGATTAAAAAAAAACATAAACTCCCAAGTCTGTGCTCCTTTTGTGTGATTTTGAAGTGCACGTAATAGAAAAGGTTTTAAACAAATTGACTTTCAGGAGCTGGACTGGAGGCGATCTAAAGCAATATAATCTTTATATAAATCAAATTAAAATTTTGAAGGCTTTTCACTTAAAAGCGTTTTGGATCTGATCAACAACCCATTATCCTTTGATTAAATTTGATTCATAAACAAACCAAAACAAGAATCAGTATCAGTCGACAAAATATTTTTTTTTCTATTTGTTAATAAATCTTTTTATTTGGACAGGAAATATTAGACACATTTTCCCGTAACTTATTATTATTATTATTATTATTTTTATCAGAAATGCATATATGTGTTTATATAGCGAATATATTGAGACCCTATGGATGCTTGTTTCTGCCACTAAAACATCAACAACCAAGGTTTGAGTCAGAAAGTCGAATTTGGAGATCCATCCATCCATTCGCTTCCGCTTATCCTTTCCAGGGTCGCGGGGGGCGCTGGAGCCTATCCCAGCTGTCATGGGGCGAGAGGCGGGGTACACCCTGGACAGCTCGCCAGTCTGTCGCAGGGCCAACACACAAGGACAGACAACCATTCACACTCACGTTCACTCGCACATTCACACCTAGTGGCAATTTGGATTTTCCAATTAACCTATCCCCACAAGCTGCATGTCTTTGGACGGTGGGAGGAAGCCGGAGTACCCGGAGGGAACCCACGCAAACACGGGGAGAACATGCAAACTCCACACAGAAAGACCCCGGCCTGATGGTGGAATTGAACTCAGGACCTTCTTGCTGTGCGGCAACAGTGCTAACCACCGTGCCACCGAATTTGGAGATATTAACCAGTAATGCATTTTCCAGCATTAATTTTTGATTTCATCTATAGATTTTTCCTAAGCATTATGACGCTATCTAGTGGCACTAGGGTGAAAGCAACGTTGCGTGACGTCACTACGTAATGCGCTTGCGTAAAATGTCTACGGAAGTATTGGTGTACGATCCACAGCTTTAACTGCCGGGCACAACTGACAGCTCATAGTTGCTCTACTGGAATAATGTCTGGTGCCGCCGGTTTGTAATGCGGTCGAGATAAGAGTTCCCACACTATGGCAGCATTATGATTCTTCTTCGTAGAAAGCAGCGGACACCTGGTATACTCCACACCTGACTACAGTTTTCACAGAGCCAAAGGAAGATCAAAATGAGCTCTCAGGACATACTGCAGAGTGTGTCCACTCTAGCGTCCTATAATGTGTTGCTACAGGTAAACAAACACGGTAGTTGATGTGTGTTGAGCATTTACAGCATTTTTTTTATTTATTTATTCATTTATTTGTCCGGTTTTATGTCCTCAGGTAATGTTCCGTGTGCTCACCTTTCTTCTGAATGCCTTTACGCTGCGGTTTGTGTCCAAAGAGCTGATTGGGGTGGTCAATGTCAGGTAAAGTTTGCAGGAAAACAACACAATGGTTTTCGGGCTCCAGCCGCTGTAACATGTGTCCTTACGTGTGTCTTTATTATGCAGGCTTACACTGCTGTATTCCACATTAGTGTTTCTGTCCAGAGAGGCTTTCCGGAGGGCCTGTCTGAGCGGGCAATCGGGCAAAAACCACAGCTGGAGACCAGTTATCAATCTCCTATGGATGACGTGAGTTGATTAGATGATAAAATAGGCATTCTGATTTTCAGTTTTTGATGCTCACATGTTATTTCTAATTTTTCAGGGTACCCCTTGGTGTGTTATGGGCAGTACTTCTGTCATATGTGTGGCTTTGGCTCCTAGAGGTCCCAGATGCTCACACTGTCCCTTACTACAGTCCTGCTGTGGTGCTGTTTGCCTTATCTGGGGTGCAGGAGCTCCTGGCAGAACCCTTGTGGGTCTTGGCTCAAGCTCACATGTTTATCCGATTGAAAGTGGTGGCTGAAAGCTTGGCAATGATCGCAAAGTGCAGCATAACTGTGGTGCTGGTGGTGTTTTCCCGTGAATGGGGCCTTTACATCTTTTCTGCTGCTCATGTAAGAAATCAGCTGAAGTATCAGCTGCTTTATTTCTGCAGATATTTGTTTGAACTTTTCACGACTTTGTGCTGTGTTCACTTTTTCTAGTTGGTGTACACAGGGATCCTGGTGCTATGCTATGCTGTTTACTTCATTCATTTCCTGGGTTCCAAAGAGGCAGCGAGGAATAGTTTCCCACTGCGCCGTGTTAGAGATTTGCTGCCCCGCAGACAGTATGGAGAGGTACTTGACCTTGCACGTCATTATGCATTACTCATCACTGATCCCATCAAAGTCACACTGAGTCATTGCATCTGAAATCACTGTGTGCCTTCTGCTCGACCATCTCCAAATTTGCATGCTAAATTTATGGTACAAAGTTTGGATGTATGTGATGATTGCTGTGAAATATTCGCACTGAAGATCAAATCATTCTCTCTCTCTCTCTCTCTCTCTCTCTCTCTCTCTCTCTCTCTCTCTCTCTCTCTCTCTCTCTCTCTCTCTCTCTCTCTTTTCTGATTTATGAAATTCCTAGTTGCAAAAATTAAGAAAATGGCATTACCATTCAACTTTCATGCTGGTAGAGCAAATATGACAATTTGTACCACAAAAACAATAGCAGACAGTCTAACCTGAATAGAAGAAAACTCTATTTTGTGCAAAGTTTACATTTTTGAGACCCACTTTTAAGGCATGCACTCTGCCCTGAAGGAATCAAATCATTCAGATTAGGTTTAAAATAAATGCAACAATGTATCATTTTCATGTATATTATAATATCATAGACAGCAGCCTTCGTTGCAGCAGTCAGCATGATGATTATCTGATCCCTGCTTGCCTGTGGAAGTTCTGGCGTTAAGGTTAGGTTTGGGTTACACTGCCTCAGATGCCTCAGGGAAACAACACCCTGAAAGTGGGTGGATAGGCCATTAAAAAATCTAGAAAAGCATTTAGCATATAAAGCTAAAAATTTATATCCAAGCTTTGTGCTATAATGTTTTAGGTAAATTAGAGACAGTCAAGCAGAAAATGTTGTAAAAATCTGATTATTTGTGATTATTAATTATATTTTGGTTACTATTCACGGCGGATATTCTTAACCTTTTTCTGTGTTTAAAGCCGTTAGTCGACAGGAATCTAGCGCGGCTCACTTGGAGCTTCTTCAAGCAATCCTTCCTGAAGCAGATCCTGACCGAGGGTGAGCGATACGTCATGACCTTTTTGAACGTCCTCAGCTTTGGAGATCAGGGTGTTTATGATATCGTCAATAATCTGGGCTCCATGGTGGCGCGCTTCATCTTCTTGCCAATTGAAGAAAGCTTCTACATATTCTTTGCCAAAGTGCTGGAGAGAGGGCGCAATGTCAAAAGTCAGAAACAGGTCTGAACTGTGGACGTTATCTCAAACAAATGTTTGTGAGTGGCTATGCTGGAATTGTTGATTTGACCTCTTTTTGCTGGTTTTTGTTATAGGAAGAAGTTGCCATTGTCGCAGAGGTCCTGGAGTGCCTGCTGAAACTGGTGCTGGTGATTGGTCTGATTATCACAGTGTTTGGTTATGCATACTCTCACCTGGCTCTGGATATTTATGGTGGCTCTCTCCTTAGTAGTGGGTCAGGTATGTGAGCTACAATCCGGTGACAGGAGACACCAGTATATGACATTTTGCTTTGCTGGGAATTTGTAAAATGTGTTTCTTTATTTTTTAGGGCCCAGTTTGCTGCAATGCTACAGCTGCTATGTCCTCCTGCTTGCTGTGAATGGTGTAACGGAGTGTTTTGTTTTTGCTGTCATGAGCCAAGAAGAGGTTGACAAGTGAGAATGCAGAAACACATATACGTATATAGACACACAGTTATTTTATAGCGTGTAAACTGTCATTTAACACTGAGTTTATGTCCTCAGGTACAACTTCATCATGCTAGCCCTGTCTGTCTCCTTCCTCTTCCTTTCATACGTACTGACAAGTTGGGCTGGCAGTGTTGGCTTCATACTGGCAAACTGCCTCAATATGGGCCTCCGTATCTTACACAGCCTGCTTTACATACACCGGTACTTCCAGTTGAGTCGGTGGAAACCTCTGCGAGGCCTGTTGCCCTCCCCTCTCATACTGCTGGCGTTGGGCGTCAGTGGAGTTGTCACAGCAGTTTCTGAGGTTTGTTTTTTTCTCAAAACAGGAACTTTTGAGCTGCGCTTTTAGTAAACATACTTATTATTATTTTTATTCTGTAGAAGTCTGTGATCCTAACTGGAGCATCTGTTTTCTTGTCTCCAGGCTTTTTTCTGCTGCGACAGCGGCTTGCTTCTGAGGCTCGTCCATATCGGCGTGGGGGCAATATGTCTGCTTGGTGTGGTTGTAGCTGTTCTTCTCACAGAGACTAAGCTTGTTCAGTTTGTGAGCACTCAGCTGCTGCCTCGATTCAGAAAGAAGCGCACTTAAATTAGACGTAAAACTGTTACACCTGACTCAAAGAAGTCGTGCGTTTCCACTACAAACTGAGCCGGGGAACAACCTTTTCTTTCTAAGGACCTCACATGTGTCATGAGCGTGTGTGAATCTGTGAGTTTTATATAAAAAAATGAATGAATTTAGTTGTGGGTTTAAAAAAGTGGATGTATTTTAATAAAACTCTTTATTGTTTTACACCATGACCACTGTATTTATATCTGTGGTGTTTTTCCAGGAATTAAATGGAAAAAAGTTTGGTTTTAAATACTGCGTTTGTGTTGCTCACCTACCTCTGTAGCTGTTTTGGTGAAACAGTTGTGCACAAACTAAGGCAGGCGCTCTCAGTGTTGACTGATTGGAGTAGAGTTGTATTTAAGAAGCAGTACAACATGTTTACTAAAATGAAATGAAATGCTTGACTTCTGCTACCTTACCTTGACCAAATATTTTGTTTATATTGTGAGAAGTAGTTACGTTCTTGAGCCTTGATTTGCACTAGTATTTTTTTTCCTTTTTTTAGAAAGAAAAGTTTGAGTTCAGTGCTTAAGTCAACTCAGCTACTTTGTAATTGTTTCCCTGTCTGATAAGACAGCCATTTAATTGCTTTTCTTGCCCCTAAACTAATTTCCACTGAATTTGGGGTCTCCGTGGGGTTGAATAATGATGTAATTATGGAAAATGAACCTATCCCATCAGCCCAGCAATTTTTTCACAAAGATGGATGGATGGGTGTGTGGGTGGGGTGACATTCTTTTACAGCAGGAAAAATTAAGTCTCCTCTTAAGAAAATCAAGTACTTATCTCTTGATTCACATCTTATAAACTTTGAGTTTAATTTGCATGGTTTGTTTATTGTCAACGCTGTTAGAAAGCAGCTGCCCAACCACGCTTGCAAGATTCCTACACCGCCGATTTATTCGACAAAAAGTAATGCCACAAGTTGTAGAAGTGTTTCATTTTCTAAGGAAGGAGCAGACCCTGAGAAAAATAGGAGGGAGAGATCAAGAGGAGGAGTCAGTTCCCTCATTACGTCATTTTTTATGTGTTAGGAACAGAGTTATTGCCCACTGGAGACTGACTCACTGTTAGGTTGTGTATATATATGAGAGTGTGTGTTGGGTTCGGCCTGTTGGAGAAAGAGAGCCCGCTGAAAGAAAGAGAATTTATTCCAGGCCATCTTCAGCTACTCAACAATCATGTCTCAAGTAAGAGCAGTGTTTGAGCTTTCAAAGCAGGGCATAATTGTTGCAGACACGGGGACTGTCAGTAACCTCTGTGTTTTACTTTCCCTTTACTGCCTTTCAGCCTAATCAGGAAGATGAGCAAATGCAGCGTCCTGAAGTGAGAGAAGAAGACCTGACTGAAGCAAAGAACAAGCTGGGTGCTGCCGGGCCTCCCAAGAGCAAGACAATGGAAGTAATGGAGGAGTGCGGTAAGGACACTAAACCAGCAGATGAGAGCGAATGAAACTATTCTGCTTTCTGTATTTGGTTAAGCTAAGACCACACTGCAGCCGTGAGTAAATGCGAGGGGCGTTTCTCATGATGCTCAAGTTTCCATTCCATATACAGAGAAGAAGAAAAAAAAGAAAAGAAAGGGGTTGTAATGATGGGAGATTCCTGTCACAGTGTTCCCTCTGACACGGAGCGGGACACAATGTACTTACAGAGCAAATATTTGTCTTACATAATCCTCTTTACTGCTGCATTTACAGTGAGATATCCTACTGCTGTTTCCTGTTCTTCACAGAGAAAATGGGTAAAGTTGCGCCCTCTGTGTTCAGCAGAGCGAGGTCAGGAGCAGAGACTGCTTTCAACACTCGCTCAGGCCAGCCAATCAGGAAATAGGAGAAAACCTGACCGTGGCTGAATCACACCTGCTCCATGTTCATGTGTTTGGATCAGCTGTTTTCTTGTCTTACTTCAACCCAAGGAAAATCTTGTTTAAAGCCCATTTTTTCTGTATTTCGTTATGACAAAATTTTACACTAGATTTATATTGATAGTTCCTTGAATTTTAAGAAAGGTGCCTAACTGATGAACTCAGTTTCAGTGTTTAAAACATATTTGTTGATCTGTCTGATACGACTTTTTGTTACACCGGAAGTTTCAGAGTGGGAGTATAAAGTAGTGTATGCAGTACACTTCAGAAAAACCTTAATGATAATAATGATAATAATGAACAGAAAGACAGATTTATTCAGCAACGATTACGAAATTACTTTGCAATAAAATCTCTTGAAATGATGCAAATTGTCTCTTCTTGCCTGTCTGTTATTACAGTGAGATGCTAGTAAACTTTACTACTAAAATCCAAAAATAAGAGGCAAAACTAAGAAAATTTAATTTTTCCTTTTTTATTTCAAAACTTTCCATTGACAAATGGAACAAATAAAAATTCATCTGAACAAAACTACTACAGAAAGCAGAGGCAGGGACACCGGAGTGAGTTACAGTGAAGGGCAAAGATGATAAAATGCAATGAACGTTAGAGTGAAACTAGGATGGACAAATACAATGATCACAAGTTTTATTTCATAAACTTGTGATCCTGATCTTGGAGGATTTTTGCTGAAGACTTGGCGTCATAGAACAGCTCATTGATCTCTTCTACCTGCTCCCTCTCCACTGTTTCTTTTCCCTGAACGCGGCCCAACAGACTTGCCGGCGTCAGCAGCTGTACAGCGTATCTGAGACAAAACAGGAAATAGGAAAGACTCAGTACACCCACACACACATATTTATAGTAAACCTGTTTATAGCAGAAGATAGTTTAATGGGTGCAAATCCTACAAGAGCTTTACTACAGTATACAGTCTTTTATCTGTAACTTTATACATGTTGGTCTCAGTGACGTAGCTGACCTATTCTAATCCCTTTGAACAACGTTTTTTTTTTTTTTTTTTTTTTTTAAACATCTGGCAACAGTTATGGCTAAACAAATTTATTACGGTACGTCAAAAATAGAAAGAGTACACATGAACTTTTAGATTTTGTTGAGCAAACCGTAACTGAGTTGAGGCATTTCATTATAACACACCCACACCCAGAGTGTTTGGCCGTACCTGAGGGTGGTCTTGGTGCCAATCTCTGCCAGGTGTGTAAGAGCCTCCTCGCTGATGCTGATTCCTTCGGTCTGAGCCCGAATCTTGATGATCTGCAGACCACAGCCTCGTTAGTGACGCATGCACAGACAGTTTGATGTCGCACATCACATAATCCACAGAAATTGGTTTTCAGACTTACCTGCTTCATCTCCTGTGGTGTGTACAACATGGTGCGAATGATCATGACTCTGTCCAGCAAGTCCAGAGGAATGCCGTGTGGAGAACTGATGTCCTCTGTCCCCCTGGTCAACAAAAACTACTTAAATCCTGAAACTGTTTTGTTTTACCTTAAAAATAAACAAAAACAAAATGTGCTTCTCTCCATAAAGCACTTCTCACCTGATTAAACAGTTTCCCCTGTTAGAAGCGAATACGACAATGGGGGCGATGCTGCTTTCCAGTGCTCGATGGAGGTACGTGAAGCATTCAATGTCCAGCATGTGCACCTCATCCACGAACAGCACGCCGGGTACGAGCTCAGCTATACCTTGGTCTATGTAGCGGTTCACCACCTTGTTGATCTCAGCACGCAACTTATCTGCAGCGAGAAATTGGCAGTGGGTCAAGAACTGAAGACAACTTGAGAGATTTAGTCTGAGTTAGGTGTTACACCGTCTCTACCAGTGATTTCTGTCTTTTTGGGCTTCATCAATTGTCCCATCATGGAGAGAATGTCCTGGCCTCCCTGAGATGAAACAATGAACCGTTTATAAAGAGTGCCAATATAAAAACAATCAAATTTAAGATGTATACAGATGTGTTTATTCCAAACCGATGCTACTTTATTATTGCAGTTATGTACCTGGGGGCGAGCATTTGCAACATCCAGGTCATGCAGTGTGACATCTTGGACAATCTCCTTCTTTTTGTGGACATCACCTTTGGGCAGCGGAACATACTCCTCTGCCTCCAGGTCAAACTCTGTTGCAAAGGTGTCACAGCGGCCTTGTCTCTGCAAAGGCACAGTAATAGAAAAGATTAATGTCTCACATTGCTGCAGTCAACAATGAAGGGAAAGGTACCACACTGCAGGAGGGAGAGCAGATGTATGACTGAACTCAGTGCCAGCCCACTGCAGAAACAAGGGCATGTGGCTGAAGGATGAAAGAGGTTCAGAAGGAAAGTCATGAGGTGGCTGTCAACAGTAACAAATGTGTCGCCCAGCCCTCCTCCTTTACCCTCTGACTAGAGCCGACCTGTGCTTCTGGCCCACCTGCACTGATTAAAAGAACCGCTCCTGCAGCCTTTCAGCACAGGCCGCAAGCCCCACTGTTGGTAAAGAGGCACTGTGGGAGATGGAGAGATAAATGGAACATGAAGAGCCGCAGGAATGAGAGGCTCATTCCAGAGTACAACACAAATGCAGCAGGGTGGAGAGAGATGAAAGCATGCCACCATGAAGGGTTGAAGAGGACAAGCAAGATGGAAAAACCCTCAACTTTGACCCGACTAAGACGTTTTTTGGAAAAAACATTTTTCATCTGTAAACTATACACAATCTGGTAAATGAACAATCAGCCATGATCAGTTTCTCGCTTTTGCCAAAAACCAAAATGTGCTGCAAATGTAACATAACAGCATAAAAGTAAAATAGTTTACCTTCACGGCTCCGCTGTTAGCTTCAATGTAGATGACGTCTCCCACCTCCACACGCTCTTTCTGAAGACTCTCGTAAATACTGGGATCCAGCTAAGGAAACACAACAACTTTAAATGTTTTAAAGCAAAACGCTGGCCTAGCTTTGGCTGTCAGCATTATAGGGGTTTTTTTTGGCCTTTTTCAGCTTTATTGACAGACACAGTGAAGAAAGGACAGGAAAGCTGAGGGGAAAGATTAAAACTCTCAGTCTGACCTTGAGCTGCTTTGTGCCTTTGGCAGTCTTCAGACCGATGATGACGTGGCTGATGGTTTTGCCGTAGCCGCCCATGGGATTCTCGGTCTCGCATGGGGTCAGCTCTGTCACCTCCCCTTCATACACCTCCTTTGTTTCTTTGATGCGCAATCCTGAATATGGCGCAGCATTACAGTTACACATTTACACACATACAAACTTATGCACAACCTAATCTGGTCTTTATATTCCTACATGAGCTAAGCCGCAGCATCCATTGGGTCACCGAGCAACGTATTTTATTACAGAAAAGAAACATGTGTCCTGTGAAATGACTGGACATTGTTCAGTGTAACACGATCATGCTCTTGTTCCTGTTACATGCAGCACACAGGTGTCTAATCCTCGGTGCTGTGGGGCACAGAGCAGCTCTAAAGGCGGGGACTGTCCATCAGGGTGCTGTTATTGACAAGGTGATGACAACGTTCAAATGAAACCTGGTCTCTCTGAAGAATCTGCTCAAGGGGTGGAGTGAATGTGCTAATGACCACGTCTCCCTCCACCTTGGCTCCATTTGCTGCCCACTCAACAGGTAGCATCAGCAGTCTCAGATCCCCTTTCTGCTATTCCTTCTCACCACCTTTATAAATCTGCTTTACAGTGTTACCTTTCAGCTCATGACAACTGTGTGTGCAAGAGTTTCTTTCTCACTGCTAGTATGACCTGATCTTTTCCCACCAGTACAATAGAAGACACGCATAAAAATATTATTTTTAAAAAGACAAAATGTTTTAGGTGTATATCAATATTAAATCTAATTAAATCATTAGGCCAGTTTCTTATTTTCTTACCAATTAAGCCTTTGGTAATAGTAAGCTCATTTTCACTTCTACAAACTAAATGCCCAACAGGTCACAACCCATCGAGTAAACCTGGAGAACAGAAAACTAAAATCTGGGTTAAAAATCTATCCAACACTCACCAATCGCCCTCCTGAAATTCTCCATCAATACTTCTGTCTTCTTGATTTCAGATGAGTAGACCTCACTGCCGACCATGGGGCAGAATGGTACCTTGTTTCCCAGCTCCTGTGCCATAGCCAGGGCGAGGGCAGTCTGAAGGTGCGCAGGCAGGAAGAAATAAAGAGGCATGGTTAACAAACGCTGCAGAGATATCTGCTATATTAAATTAAACCTTACTGCTGAACACAGCACACTTACCTTTCCTGTTCCAGGTGGCCCTGCCAGTAAAATGGCCCTCCCTGCCATCTTTTTTGAGCGGATCAGCTCAACGATGATACCACAAGCCTGGAGAATAAGACAAATTAGACTATTATGCACACGCGCAAGGTTTAAATGCAATACAACTAACTAGCAAAACCCCCACTCCTGAACCCAGGCGTTATACAACCCTGTTGGAGAACTGTAAAGCACACGAGGCAACGCATCTGTTGTGGCTAAAGTCACACTCTGATACAAACGTCAGTTCCTTTAATGTGGCTGACAAAAACAATTCAATTCAAAGCCCACCGAGTGGAACAAGAATTTAGCAATTCACATCCGATTTAGTAGAGTGTTTAAAAGTTTAACAGCATACAACTGTCAAAAAGTACAATAATGTCATAAAATAAGATATACATGAATCTAAAATAAGGCATTAGCTCTTTTACTCTGTGTTCTTGGGGACAGGGGGGCTTTCTCTCATTAGTAGAAGGCAAAAAGAGTTCCGATGGTGTTATATCTCATGGATGAGGTAGATCTGCTGTGTGTTCATGTGTGTTTTTGTGCATCTGCGTGTTTAAGTGTGCTAGTGTATCAGTGAGTGAGTCTGTCTGTAATCCCTTTAAGGGTGTGTGGCATTGCTGCAATGAAGAAAAGCGAGCAGATCGACATTCTGAATGTCACCCTGAGCGCTGATGTAAACAAGATGTTATGATCATATAGATGCTATTAATAATGAAGTGTCCACCCTAACAGCACCAAGTCAGTGGTTTAGAGTTTTACTGGCACGTGGACATTTTTTTTAGGCCTGAAGAAAAAACTTTTATATGGTTTTTATTAGAAAACATGATTTTATTAATAAACCATTTTATGTTATTAAAAATCAGAAAAATACTGTTACGAAAGCCTTGAAATAAATGGCCTAATATACACCATGCTCACCTTTAGATTCACCCCTGCTTGCTGCAGGTTTGTGATTGTGATTGAAAGTGCTGCTGTTGTGTTATGAGCTTTTTGTTTAAAAACTGGGGGCTGTGTGGATTTAATGGCTTAGTTTTTTTCTATTGCATCTCTATTTTTAGTCGCAAATATGAGTGAGATGCTGGGTGATGACTGAGAACAACAGAGCTGTGGGTTAAACAAAGCATAGAAGCAAAAACAATTTGCCCCAAGGATTTTTTGCTCTTTATAACCGAGTTATGCAAGTTATTCTGAATTGTAGCAGCACTACAAGCTGTGTCAATCTAGTTATAATCTGTGCAATCCTCTGTAGCCACTCACATTAACTGTCAGAGAAATAATAATGCATTGTATATTTGTATCAGAATAGCAAATAACAGCTTGCACAATTACTTAAGAAATGCTAATTGTTCTCGTTCCCGTCCTGTGATCCCGCTTTTATCATCTACAAAATATTGCTCGCCTCAGTAAAATTCCATCCAAATCGGAAATGGAAACAACTGGACTACTGCAATTCACTGTACATTGGCTTCAATAGGTCATTTGTTGGATCGCTTACAAATAGTCCAACCAGCAGCTGCGAGGCTACCTCCAAGTGTTCTGATATGACACCCTATTTGACGTCTTCACCCTGGATCCCCATAAGTTCAGACTAAGATCTTTGCAATCATTTTCAGAGCCCTGCATGATCAAATGCCTGCGTTCATTAGTAAATGATTGCATCCATATACAGCATGCAGGTGATTGAGATCTTCTGGCCAAAACCTCATTGTTCTACTCTGAAGACCGAAAATGAAAGGAAATCATGCATTAGGGATCGAGAATGTACTACTATTACATTTAAAATCCGTGGATTCCAATGAAACTTTAAAGGAGCTTATTTGCATAGACTTGCTTTTTCCTAGTGGAAATTATTGTTGTGTTTTTATATCAGCATTGTTCTTTGTTGATTGTTGTGGTAAAGCATTTCATCTAGAAATGTGCTATATAAATATGTTTTACCTTCATTCGTTACAAAAACATCAGCACTGGGTGCAGCGCATGTAGCAGAGTACACATCGGAGGTGGGCAGGGTCAATGTAGGAATTTTAAGAATATTAAGAAAATAATTTCTAATATCTGATTTTTTTTTATCTGTCAGAAATATAAAACATAAACAGATTTCCCTAACATTTGTTACTATAGTAATTCATTAATGCTCTGGTTGTTGCTTCTGTGGCGTTCCAAATTACAGGGAAGTTGCAGAGTGCCCTCTGATGGACAAACTATGCAGTGTCAATACGTCGTTCTCTAGTCTCCTCTTTATATTTTCCCTATTTTCACTGTTAAGGCAGTATAAATGCCAATACTAACAGACCACTAAACAGCTATTAACTGTTGATAAACCTACCCTGCTGATAAATGAATCAGGCTCTAGTCTACGGGTGTCAAACATATGGCCTGGGGGCCAAAATAAACCAAGCAAAGACTCCAATCCAGCCCATTGGATGACTTTGGAAAATGTGCAAAGTGGAATAAATTATTATTTTTTTAACTGTATTTTCATAGGTTTTACAGCTTTTTCCTGCTGCTAATGACATCCCTATTCATATTACACCAAAGCAACAGATAAGCAATTAAATGACAGAAAATTTCCAGGTTTTTTTTTCTCCACTATTTTCTAAAAAGGCTCCTTTTTTCACAGCGATTCCCAATTAAATATAATTTTTGTGACTTAAAAAAAAATGCTGTTTCATAGTTGCAGGTCAGTCTGAACAGGGAACTACCAGAACCTTTTCAGCAATTTTAGACATTTATTTCTTTCAGTTTAAGACTAAAGAATCATGTTGACAGAGTTCTTTTACTATTTACTACAGTAAAATGTCTATATCATGTAGAAAAACTGAGACATGCTGTTTAAATTGCACGTCTTTATCTTATGTTAAGATATCTCAGAGATTAAATGTGCAGTTATACACTGACGGAAAAGAGTTTCACTGGTCCAGCCCACTTAAGATCAAAGATGGATGTATGTGGCCCACAACATGAAATGAGTTTGACATCCCTGCTCTAGTCTTTACCATAACTTTGCTATTTAGTTTGTGAAAAGCTTTGCTGGGTTAACAATGAACCTGCAATGTTTAATTTTCAATAAAACTCACACTAACTGGCAAATATATCAGTTTGTACATTCAAATAAATGTTACTTACCAATGTCAGTGGCAACTGATCATTGAATTGGTGTGTTACATGAGTTTTGTGGGTGTACATTTTTTAAATATAGTGTGACACCCTGAAAGACTTTACACCACTTTTTTTATTAGTAATGATGTTTTTTTTTTTAATTACCAGCACAAAATGGGAATAAATAGCAAATAAAAAGATAAATACAAAAAATTGACAATGGCCAGCAAGAAAAATTTGTATGCCATTAAAATTTGTATCAGCTCCCATAATTCACTGCTGTTCGGGATCATTTAATTTTCCACTTAAGAAAAGGGATATATTAAACCACATTTGAATGTTAAAATGGCTTTAAATAAATGTAGTTCATCTGGTTGTCCTTATTGTACCTGTACCCAACAGCAGATCCGTTTTTTCTCAACTAGATCCATCAACAACTGATACCTCCCTGCTTTCCGTTAGAAAACAGTTATTATAAATTCACAATTCATACTTTTAATCCAGATTAAGTTAAACTATAGGGATGTATATACCGTCTTCTTATAAGTTAGCGTCTCTCTGTCACAAATCGGACCCGCAAACGACAGCGACCCCACTCAATGCTAATAGGATTAGCTTGTACTGTAGTGCCTGTAAAGCGCTCAATTGTCCTCGTAAATATTCCCTTCTTACATAATATTCCCCCAAAAGAAAAAAGAAAGCAAATGACGTGAAACACGAATATTACCTCTCTTGCAGCCTCCTGGCCCACGAGTCCACATGCTGTCTGTTTAGCATTACCGGCCTCGTCTAGCCCCAGTCCTTTGACGTGACTGTGTGAAGCGATCCTCTGCGTTTTTGTTGTGCTTTTTACCTCCTCGATCTTCATAGTTGCGTTATTTGTGAAAATGTATAGTGTAAAGTCTGCCAGATGCGTTAAATACACATATAATTTCTAATACGAAATACCGCCTCAATCGGCGCCTAAACTCAAAACACAGGAAAATCTGTTTCCATGTGGGTTACTAGGGAAAATAAGCGGAAGTGATACCTTTAAGTACCGCCCATCTAAAAACTGTGGTAAACTATTGGGCTACGCCAAATATCCCTGAGCATTCATTGGATTAGAGCCTGTCAATCACATTTACACTCCAGAGCCCGCCCTTTTGTCGTTTCCCATTTCCGTTTGTGTTTCTGTTGGTTTGTCGTAGTAGAAACTGTCAAAAACTTGCAAATATATGAATTAAAATACAATATAAATGCAGGAATAAAAAAGGTGGACGGGTTTTAATAATTTCAAAATTAAGATGTGATTAAAGTGCTATTATGAGTGATCACTTTCCTTTTATGATTTTTGTCTGCTAATAAAAAACAGTTCCCCCTTAACATGTTGTCCCTGGGATAGAATACACTGACACTAGGGAAGACTTTCAACAGTTTCCTCGAAAGTTATGTCAGATTTATTACTAAACCACACGCTGTAAGCCACAAAGTATTCGTATATTTTGTTGCGGCTTTGCTAAATAAGCGCAGTCTGTGGCCATAAACTAGCCCCGCTTTTTGTCTGTTTTTGGAGCCGAGTTAAGCGTCTCTCCCAGAGTAGAGAAAAATACGCGCTCCAGGTAAGAGTTCAACAACATGTCCGAATCTTCTGACACCCGCACGAAAACGTTAAATTTCAACGTCGGCGTGCTCGGACATGTCGACAGCGGGAAGACGTCGCTCGCCAGGGCGCTGAGCAGCACCGCGTCCACTGCCGCCTTCGACAAGAACCCGCAGTCCCGCGAGAGAGGCATCACTCTGGACCTCGGCTTCTCCTCCTTCACTGTGGATCTTCCCGATCACCTGCGGGACAGCGTGGGGAAGCAGCCATATGACAGCCTCCAGTTTACCCTGGTGGATTGTCCGGGGCACGCTTCTCTCATTCGAACTATCATTGGAGGTGAGCTCTGATGTAGGAGGGTCACGATTTCCCATTTTAAATACAGGATTATCAAAAGAAATGACAACAACGATTTTATCGCGATATTTACAGAAAATGTAAATATGCAGTCAGTTAAATCTACTTTGTGTGTGTATGTGACTGCATGCTGTCTTCTTGGGCAATAAAATAACTTGCAGGAATCTGGGTACAAAAAGTTTGGATGTGAGACCACAGACATAAAATACCTTCATAAACCTCAATTTCACATAATTTCCTTATTGATGCATGCTCAATCATCCAGGTAAGTAAATCCCCAAAAGTTGATTCTGTTCATCTGGGCGTAGCGTTTTCAGAAGGAGAAACGTTTCAACACTCATCCAAGTGAGGCATTTTTTAAAAAACACCACGTCTCAGTGGCTGCACCTTGGTTCACCCCAAGGATCTGTCCCCTGACACAAACAGAGAAATATAGTGTAAGTGTTAAGTGCCAGGAGGATTGGCAGGATTTATACATCGGGGAAACCAAACAACCTCTGGCTAAGCGGATGGCACAACACAGAAGAGCCACTTCGTCAGGCCAGGACTCAGCAGTCTATTCACACCTACAGGCCAGTGGACACTCTTTCAGTGATGAGGATTTACACATCCTGGACAGGGAGGAATGCTGGTTTGAGCGTTTAGTCAAGGAGCCCCTTTACGTGAAAAGGGAAAGACCATCTCTGAATTGAGGAGGGGGCCTAAGGGTACATCTCTGCCATCTTACAATGCTGTAATTGTAGCCATTCCCCAACTCCCTGTAAATGGTACTCATGGTCATTGATCAATGGGCTTTGATCAGTGGTTGTTGTCATGAGAATTTGCATATTAATTGATCAAGGAACTGACCTCCCAGCCCATTGTTCCCTCAATGGTGCTAGTTTCAATCATTATACAAATGTACTATTTATAAGATTGGGGAAACCTGCAGTCAGCTGAGACTGAAGAATTCACTTGGATGAGTGATGAAATGTTTCTCCCACTGAAAACGCTATGTCCAGATGAACAGAAAAGGCATTTATGCAGGAAAAACATTCAGAATTCACAAATTCTTTTACACATATTTGACTGACTATGACTGACTCACTGGGAAATAGCCTTTGAAACAGAGTGGACTACAGGCAGTCACAACATCACCCAAGTTTATATATAACCATCAAATGAAAATTGGAAAAAGTAAGTGCTGGAACATCATAAGATTTAGTGCTGATCAGTCACGAATGAACAAGTTTGTACAAAACAAGTTTTAACAGTATGTCCATAAAAACATTAAAACATGTCTGGGATGCCTTCAGTAGCACAAACACTGACAGTGTTTGGTGTAAGGGTGTACATTATCAGACTAGTATGTTTGTATCAATCACAACAGATCATTCTTTCAGATCTTTGTGAGGGCTGCAGTCAACAGGCCTTAATAGGATAGTAACTACATCCTCGCTACATTTGAGCTTCAATTTGTTGTCCAGCAGAGGGCGCCCTCTCTTTTTCAGCACGCCTCAGTGGGTCTGTGTGTGTTTTGTTTTGTTTTTTTCAAAGCTTGTTTGAAAGTATGTTGAGTTTAAAGGTTGGAAGTATTTGGAGAAACAACTTTAGGATTTGCAGATGTTCAGAGCAAGAAGTCCTGTTTTCTTATTTACTGAACAATAAAAGGTTGTTTTAGAAGCCCATTAAACACTAAATGCATTTGCGTTGTGTGACCAGCACTGTAAAAGAAAAAAAAAATGCAAGAGCCATTTAGGTGGCACATGCTGTAGATTATGGAGGAGCAAAATTGTGTGTGGATTGGGGTCTATATTAAACTTCCCCTGTAGTCCCAAGTGGGGCGAGCACAGGAAAGAGAGATTGCCAAAATCAGGAAAAGAAAGAGGGAAAGGAAAGACAACCAAGTGAGCTGCGGCTCCAGTTTCAACCCTCTAGCCTTTTATTCTCTCTTTGCCTCTGTGCACCCCCTCCCTTTATTTCTCCTCTTTTTCTCCTGTTATTTTTGGGTGTCCGTGTCCATTCCTGTTTGCATTGCTGTTGTCGGCTACATAGCCTCTAAGCATTTGCATCTTTTTATAGAGCAGGAAAGCTGAAATGCCTTTAACACAAAGCACTGCATTGTTCCCCTTCAGCTCACTACTTTTCTTTGACCTCTGTGACATCTGCCTCCTCTAGGTGCCCAAATCATCGACCTGATGATGCTGGTGGTGGATGTGGTGAAAGGGGTGCAGACTCAGACTGCAGAGTGTCTGCTGATAGGGGAGCTCACCTGCCCTCGCATGGTTGTTGTCCTGAATAAGATTGACCTACTGCCACCCAACAAGAGACAAAGTGCCATTGAGAAAATGACCAAGAGACTCCACAAAACACTGGAAAGCACCAGGTCTGCAATTATATCTAAAATGATAATTGGGTTACACAGCTGCATAATGTAGAGCCACACATTAGTGGGGTTACGGGGATCCCAAGCACTTGCAGTAATCACAGGTCTAACCCTCATGTCAGCTCCCTCATTTATTACACTTCATATCTCTCCCTCTGTGTCCAGAGTTAGTCTGCTCAGCCTGCTTATATTTCAGTGATGCTTTAAAGAAAACAACACCCCCCCCCCCCCCCCCCCCCAAAAAAAAAAAACCAAAAAAAAAAACGAAAACATTGAAGCATGACATGATTCCACCTTGTTGTTTTTCTGTCGGACAGATTTAAGGATTGTCCTGTGATTGCCGTAGCAGCAAAGCCAGGGGGTCCCGAGGCTCCTGACACAGAGGAGCCACAGGGAGTGCCACAGTTAATAGAGGTAAAAGAGACTGGTTCCACTCTGTTGTTACTAGTTAGTCAATAATAAATGAGTGATCAGTAATTTACTATGATTACTTAATTGATGTGCTTAAAAATGAGTTGGTCACAGCAAGTATTTCTTTAATCACACATTCTCAAAGTACCAAATTCAGTGAGTTAACATGCGTGAAACATTTTTAGATATTATTTAGAATGTGTCTGCTGAGTTTGGATTTATGTTGATAGGTTTTTGTTTTGTGCTGATTCATTCATTCAGTCAAGTGAGTGGAAGAGTAATACAATACAATATAACTTTATTTATAGAGCACATTTAAAAACCAACACTTCACATAAAAGACAGAAAATAAGACAAATATTCTAAAAATTTAATATTATTAAATATGTAACATATAAAACATATTAAAAGCACAAAGCCAGAAAAGATATGCATAAAATGTAAGAGTAAATTTTACCTTTTATACATGGGAAGTAAAGCTTCCTGTGTCTCATTGAGCACAGTATATCATGAACTGTAGGGTTGAGTATCACATACTTGTGGGCCACATTAAGTGTCACCACTGGCTCACGGGATGTACATGAAAATTAAATAATCCACAAGGAGCCATAGCTAAATAAATTCTAACTAATGTAAATAAATGCTGTCAACACTTGTCTGTAGTTCTGCCATGAGATAAAAATGTGATGATAATGTTTTAGGCTATTCTTTTTTTTTATGCGTATCTAAATTATAAATAGTTTTGAAGCCATTATTGTTAGTATTTTTTTATTTTCCTCATTGTTTTGAAGAGACAAACGTATGCAATAAGAGCAACATTTGACAGCTGGAAAAGAAGCTCAGTGCTCTCTGGTGGTCAAACTGTAATGGAAACATTACTTCAGGCACATCTGGAACGTGAAGTTTCTTTACTGCTCACTGATTTCGATAAACAATTGGTTGATTTTACTGGTCAAACTAAGTCAAGTGTTCAATAAAGCTAAATAAAACGTAACCTAAGGATGGTACTCTGGAGAGTTAATGTACATTTTCCTGGAGTGTGAAAAACTGCTGAGTCGGATCAACTCTGTCAACATAAGAGGCCGAGCTTCAAAAACAGGATTAATGAAGACAAGATATGGATCTCATTAATGCTTGTATGTGTCCGAAACCATAGACGTGACCTTCAGATATTTTTTCAAATCGATTAGAGTGTCTTTTTTGTATTTCATTTTGAATATGTGCTTTCTCCTTCTAGCTTTTGAAGAAACAGACATACCTACCAAAGAGAGACCCTGGAGGTGACCTCCTAATGGCTGTGGACCATTGTTTCTCTATCCGTGGTCAAGGAACAGTCATGACTGGGACCATCCTGCAGGGGTCACTGGCCATTAATGACACTGTAGAAATCCCAGTGCTAAAGGTGTGTTCCAAAAAAATGGGCACGAATTTGGAATTTCTGATATGTACAAGCACGAAACATTCCCGAGCAGTGGAAAAACATTCGAAGGAACCGCAGTTTCGGAAGTTCAGAAGTTGAGTTGGCTGTGGGCAGAAAAAGGGACGGCTTGCCGGCTGGGATCAGAGGATGTGTCAGTTTAGTACGAGGGAAGGATGGGGGGACTGGGGGTGGACTGGGAGCACAGGAGTTGGGTAATTTAGACCAGATGCAAACTATGAGCATGTCTCAGTGGTCTTGTGTGCAGTCATCATGGTCACCTCTTGGAGGCAGCATATAGCTAGATTGATAGCCACTTGTTAAGGAGCCTCAATCCAGCTTACGGGTGATTTTGTCTGTGTAATAGGCAACAAACACAACCATGAAATTCTCAGTGTCAAGCTAGGGATCGAGAGTGTGGTGTGACATATACGTATACATAGATGCTCATCTGGACACCTTTAAATCATCCATGTGTTCACCTGTTTTTGGAGATGCGTATTTGGTGTAACAAAACAAAGCTTGGCATCTATTTTTCAATCAGTGTCTTATTTATCTTCATATATATTCAAATATGATTTTTACTCTTCAGGTCCTTTTCTCAGAAATTAGTCATGTATAATATTTTACACTTTAATGGGACTTTTTAAATATCCAAGAAGTTTAATTATTTGTCTTTGCATTTATCAAAGCTAATATGCTGACAAATAGTTCTTATCTTTTAGAGATGAACAGTGCACTTTAAACTGTAACTTATACAAGCTTTTTGTTTACATGTGTGCATGTTTTATTGATAAAATTCCGTTAAAGGGCGTTTTTGTGTGTTTTAAATATCAGAGTACAGGAGAAAATGATAACTATTATAACTGATGTTTCATTTCTTTTTAATCTCTACATGTATTCTGGGTTTGTTTTTCAAATTTTACCTCTAAAATGAAAACATTGATAAAAATAAAAATGATAAAGGGAATATAAAACATTATTCTCTTTCAAAAGGACCCTATAGGAAGTTAAATTCTAAGCTGTAAACTTTACTGTAGAGCCCTAGTATGCTTTCTCCTTCTCAGTTTTGCAGTTGTAGCTTTGTATCTGTTACATCTCAGTCTCTTATTACGTTTACATGAGGAAACTTTATTGTTTGTATTTAAATGTGTTTTGAGCTGTGTTATTTATTTCTCTATGCTCTCTGACATCAGGTGACCAAGAAGATAAAGTCGGTGCAGATGTTTCGGAAGCCCGTGTCTGGGGCCATGCAGGGGGATCGGGTGGGTGTGTGCGTAACACAGTTTGACCCTAAACTGTTGGAGCGTGGTGTGGTGTGCACCCCTGAATCCCTGCGCACGCTCTTTGCAGCTGTCATCTCTGTAAGGAAGATAGGCTACTTCAAGGGCTCTCTGTCCACCCGTGCCAAGTTCCACATCACAGTGGGTCACGAGACAGTCATGGCAAAGGTGACCTTCTTTGGCCTGCCACCTGTGGGTGCCTCAGAGCCCCCTCCAGACTCTAAGCCGCCTCCATCAGAGCCCTGCTCACTGGAAACTCCGTTCACCTTCGACAGGGAGTACTTCTACCAGGATGAATATGTAACTGGTCAGGGAGAGGGGAGTTTGGGGCCTGACCCAGAGCAGTGGGCTCTATTGGAGTTTGAGCGGCCAGTCACGTGCCCTTTGCTCTGTCTAGTAATTGGCTCAAAGCTAGATACAGACATCCACGCCAATGCATGCCGGCTGGCTTTCCAGGGCCGTCTGCTGCAGGGGTTTGAAGATAAAAACTACGCTGAGACCGATCTACCTCGTCTGCGCATTTACAAAACCAAGCACAAGGAGGGACAGGTGGAGAGGGTGAGTGCACGCTCAGCAGTTTGTCTCTCATTTAAAATGATCAGTGTGGTGACCTTTCAGCCTTCTTTGGAGTCCGCTCCTTGCATCTCTGCCCGCTCTGTCACCTTGCGCTCCTTTTGCGTGCTCTGAATCTTTGGATGTTTCTCATTGCTGGTGGCACTGGAGCGTGTCGCAGACAGAGCCCCTATTGTATATTCATAAACAGACACGTACACACAAACAAGCATGCATATGCAGCTCTGGTGAGCAATATTTGAGGCATGGGATGGGTATGCATGCCTTAGCATGTGCTGTGACAGAGGTGTGCGTGGGTGGCCGCCTGACGCCACTAGTCCTGTCTAGCTGTCAGAGGCTGGCGCTGTTTGGACACACCTGAGTGGCACACGAATATCCACATCCACTGTGAACTAGCCTAACTCTCCCTTCTGTCTGCCTGGGCGTCTTTCGCTCTCATTCTCTTCCTCTCTGTCACATACTCTCGCCACCTTTATTTTCATATTTGTGTGATTGCTTTTTCATTGTGTCCTGAATCCCGAGCCGCTCTCTCTGTGGTTTTCATCAAACATCTAACTGACTTAACTTGGATTTGTCATTTTTTCAGAAACTTAACAAGTTATATTTAAATTTTTGTTCACACTAAGTGTGATGTTGATAATAGCTGTTGTCATTCTGTGTGTTACATTCTGTGTGTGCAGCTTCTCTGCATGTTTCCCTCATAGAAAGGCAGATTCAGGTCAGGGTTCAAGTGTGTGAATTAGTTTCCTGCTTTAGCACCTCAGGCTGTTGACAGCTCCACTCGCTAACTCAGGAGCAGAACAGCATGTGCACGAGGTCAGATGGTGGTCGTGTGACGTTAACGTTGTCACTCGTGTGTCTCCCAGAATGCAGCAGTTATGCTTCAAACTTAAAGAATGTCCTTTTGGTAAAAGAACACATTAGTGGCATTGTTGAGATATGACGAACTCGAACAGCCACAATTCAGACGGTCTGTCAAACGACGTATACAGCAACTGTATTTTTTTTTTATCAGCTCATCAGTCACGCTTGCGATACATCAGGGTCAAATGTTCAAGAATGAATTAGGGTTAAGCAGAAGAGAAAGGAAGAGCTGGTGATGAGGGCGAGTTGGAGACAGAGCGGTGCCCTCACGTTATCAGATTAGCAGCGGGTTATATTGACTTAGTGATGGATGATAATCGAGAAATAAAAGCAAATATGCCATTAAGTGCACAACCATGGAAAAGAGAGTGCGAGACAGCCAGGCCGCGGGACTCGAAGAATGCAGCTGGACGGTGCAATTGATGAGGATGTGGGACAGATCAGCTCTTTGTGACGGAGGATTAAGTCACCACAAGATGAGCAATAAATGAATTATTAGATCATACGCTGCCTTGCACACTGTTTGCATCATTGTTGCTCTCTTGTGCCCAGGTAACCGATGATTACACTGTGATTGGCCGCAGCCTGTTCAAGAAGGAGACCAATCTCCAGCTCTTTGTGGGGTTAAAGGTCACCTTGTCCACAGGAGAAACTGGTGTCATTGAGGGTGGGTTTGGCCAGAGCGGGAAGTTCAAGATTCGCGTACAAGGTAAGGATTTAGTGAAACAACTACCCTGATGTTTTCTGCTGCACATAACAGTCTCTCCCTCTTCATCAGTGCTCACATCAGGAGCAAATTCTCTGTCTTTCCTTGAATTTTTGGGGCTCACCGGACAGTTTTCAGGATGTGGTAAAAGTGCTAGGCCTGACATCCCGAGCCACATTCCCAGGATTCCTCTGGGGATTGCACGTGTTCCGGGGGAAGCCTGATCAGTGTTTATTTTACCTTCTGTTGCTCAAAACCCACGACTCCACACCAGGAGGGATGAGAAAACAAAAATATCTAGAAAGAGAGCCTCACCTACATCCTTTTTGCTGCCTTACTCCTGCATAATCAAAAGTCTTACATATACTGTCACGCACATCTTCAGGCAGGAACATAACATGAGACATTCAGGGGTATAAGACAGAGAATGATGGGTTATGATCTGTTTGAGCAGTTGTACTCCTAACCCTCAAGTGAATCCATCATATTTTGTATAAGAATACTTTTTTAATGGCTTTACATACAGATTCTTACCAACATCATTAAGTGAGGTGGTCTCCTTGGCAAAGCCAAAGTCTGTGAGCTTGAGGGGGGCACTGGGTCTCTTTCAGGAATACAGTAAGTTCTCTGGCTGCTGGGAGTATTCAGGAATCTAACAAAAAGATATGATTACAACATTAGTAACTAAATCACCCTCAGTTGAAAGAAAAATAAAGTAAATTTCTTATGAATAAGTATGATAAGCCAATGACAAATCGCTTGAGATCTCTGTGGGCGATGTTGATTGCGTGTAGAAATTGGATAGCCTCACCTGTGCTCTTCATGATGTTAGTAGCCTCTGAAGTGGTGAGACTGTCTGGTCTTAAAACAGATAATAAACGATTGGACTGAAAAGCTTGTCACCATCCATGCTAAAAATTCAATTTAAATTTGCCAGTTTGTTAATCAGTTCAAGTAAATCATTGCGATAAAAATTGCCACTAAAAACCTATTAGGAATCTACTAGGACCAGCCAGAGTCTCGAAAGGCACAGAAGGTAGGTTGCTATGGTTGCTTTCACGCTCTTTTAGTATAACTAAAAGAGAGATTAGCAGTTGATCATTTTAAACACAGGTCTAAACAGATCGTTAATGTGTTCAACAGCAAAGATGGAGGATGACAAACTCTCTTAATGCCCCCTTTATGGTTCAGAAACTTAACATCAGCATGCGGCATGTACAGACATACGTATGTAAAGTAATGAATCCTGGTTTTCAATATTTTTTATGCAATGAGGAGTTTCAGCATCCCAGTTCTACTAAATCTTTTCTCAGCTTTAGAAGGGATGTATTGTCCTCATATTCTCAAAAGCAACAATTTTCCTTGATCAAACAGATTTCCTCAACCAGCTCTGGTTGCTCTTGTTGTTCTGGTTGCTCAGTTGTCAAACTGCATGTACTTCTGGATATCTCTGATTCTCACATGGTACACCACAAAATATTAAAGAGCAATGTTTAGAAGCTGAAAAATACAGTAAAGACAAAGCTTATAATGTTAAAAAAAACCACATATATTTCAAGGGCCATAAATAGAAACATGTTCCTTATCTAACTTCCTGTAGGAAAAAAACCCCCTGAAAAAATGTAGATTCCAACAAATTCATGATAGGAAACATTTTATTTTTAAATGTAATAAGCTTATAACAGGAGGAAAAGACGAATATGTAGTTGTTTGGAGGTTAAAGCAGTTTGTATATGCTGGAAGTCTGAAGTAGTTTCTTTCTCACTCAGTGTAAAAAAAAAACAAAACAAAGCAAAACAAAGTATTGAAATGCTTTTACTCTAATACACAAGTTAACTTGTAAATATTATGAGCTCTCCTGCGGCCAGCACAGGTCTGTTTCTAATGTGTGTGCCTGCTTTTACACAGACTGCACCCACAGATTATTTCCTGTTCAAATCAGCTGTTCATACCTGCATTATTCATAGGGCTGCAACTAATGATTATTTTTATCATTCAGCTGAGCATATAGTCTAAGATAATATTCCTATAATTGTGTGTTATGTTAGAAATAGGTAAGAGGCCTATCCACAGATTTCTTGTACAGAGTAGAAGTAGTAGTGACCGGAGTATTACTGATTGTTACTACTTTTCTAAATATACCGACACAAAACTGTCAGTATATTTGCCACTGCACATGTTCTCCAAGCATGTGTACTTTACCACTGAAAAGCCCAAAAGAACTGTGTAATACATTAGGTTGCTGTCGTTGTATTGATTCAGTCACTTCGTATCTCCACAGAAAACAAAGTGATCTTCACACCAAAGACAGTTTTTATCCGTATTTTATGCTTTTTGCTTATTAACTTTGAACCACATCTGACAAATATTTTTTAAGTAAAAATCGTCATGCTTTGAGAGACGCTTTAAGTTTGTGTAGTACCTGTAAAGTTTAATTTTGCTGTGTGTGGAAAATGCCAAGACATTGGCAGCATTTGTGGGCAGAAAACAAAATAGCAATCCTCATGTGTCACTTGAACCCAAGTGATAGGGTGTGGGAGGGCGTGTTTTGTGGTGGCGAACGGGGCATTTTCAGCTGATCAAAGATAACAAGAAGAAATTTCTGGCTGCGCTGCAACCATAACAACCCTCACGCTGGCATAACGATAACAAGAAGAATGCTGGCGCCGCTGTACGTGAGGTCAGACAGCCAGCGTGTAAAGCAGTGAACTGAGACCATTTTTTACCTTCCGTGTGCAAGGCAGCAAGCAAACACGCATTCAGTTTGTTCCCTCGAAAAGACATACAGACAGACGACAAGATATGATAGAGAAGGACTTGCATTGCACGCCTAACTGGCATCGAACAATAAACTGAGCATTCGCATGGGTTGGTATGGCTTAGAATAAGGCCAATATGAGAGGAAAGTGATGACTGAGAAGCTAACAGATAGATGCGACACAATGTGGAACTGTGTAGATTATAACTAGGAGCAACTGCGACCTGGTTTTCTACATACTGTCGTCAGTTACATCAGGAGCACGAAGGCATCAGTTGTTTTTGAGGTCAGCACATTGTTACAACATCAACTGCACACATAACTGAAAAGATCCATATCATGTATCACATATGCCATCACAACTACTGTTCATACTGTCGGACAGTATACAGTAACGATCTTAACGTTTTCTGTGTTTCCATCAATGCAGTTTTTAATACAGTTTGAGTTGACCTTGATGTTGATGTTTTTCTTTAGAGGGTCTTCGACCAGAAACCAAGCAGCTGTTTTCCTCCGCCTCTAAGAAGAAAGGGAAGAGTGGGAGCAAAGGTGCAACTGCAAATGAAGAGGAGCCCAGAACAGATTTTCAGCCTGTTAGCATTCACTTGCATTTCAAGCGATATGTCTTTGATCCCCATAAAAAGATGGTTCAGTCTTGACCTCTGCTGCGCACACTTATAGACAGACACCATTGGTGACAGAGAGTAAGATAGAGAAGTTGTTTGAGAAGTCTTGGCACAAAGAGAGGTGACTGCCAGGCTGTGTTAACTCTCATTGCCTTTCTTTTTTTCTGGAGATGGAGACAGTCTGCTGAAATGCAATGATTGTGGGACGCTAAACGCATGCAAAGCAGTGATTGTTTTATCTCAGTTTAACGAGCTGGATCTAATCCTGTTTGCTCCATCAGAAGGGTGAAAGCTGCTCAACAGATCTCAATACGTTTGATTTATCTTTGAAAGAAATCAAGGCTTTTGTTCTTCTTTATTGATAAAAACAGAATTGATTCAATCATTCTGACTAGAAACTAACTTTTGTCTTTGCTGTTTATGTGTGTGTGTTTAGTTTTTTTTATTTTAAATTTCATCTGAGAACTTGTTGGCATAAAGACTTTAGCACTGTAGAAATACTAAACTCACGTTCACTCAGGTCTTCTTTGCTCAGTGACTGGGTTTGGCTGCATCTTTAACTAATCGGTGATCATTGGCAGTTTGTATGATATTTGATTTCTGTTCAATATTGATGATCTCAGAGAATTAAAACAAAACTCCTGTTAAGACTGTTTTTTTTTTTCGGGAGGGGGGGGGGAGTATTTATGCATAAAGTAGTACACTGGGGGTTCAATACGAGCCCTACTGTACTGTTTATATACTGATAATGCTCCAGCAGAGTGTAAGTTACAGAAATGACATTAGTTTTGCTAAATTTATAGTCAATAAAATATATAATGCACACTATATGTCGTCAAATAATAATGCAAGCAATCAGAATTGCTGTTTGAGTTGAAAAGAAGGAAGTCTTGTGCATTCTGACTCTCCAGACACAAGAAGAAAAATGGTTTGCACATGATTTAGTCTCCCTTCTTTAAACCCTAAAAAAAGGGACATCAGTGTTGCTGCTAATCAGCAGTTATCGAGAAGTTGCTGTTCAGCCACGGTCACGTCTCTGTGCCTGAGTATGCGTGTATGTACGTGTCCATCCTGTCAGTGTTATTGGGCGGGGCTGTGAGAATGCAGGACGCTCGATATGTAGCGGATGATGTCAGCAAACTGTTCCTGTGAACAGCGACTCTATCTCAGCAGGAATCTGTGGAAATTGGAGAGGGGGGGTAAGGAGGGAGGAGGAGCAGCAGGAGCAAGAGGGGACACTGGAAGGATTGTTCCTCTGAGTGACAGTCCTTTTAGTCTTATCTCCTCTCGTTCCTCTTATAGAAAACCAGACAGAAAAAAAAAATCTGTCGCTTTTTACTCCTGGTCTCTCCAATTTCTCTTTCTTGCTCCACCTCCCCCTCTTTCATTCTGGTTTTTATAGAACCCCCCTCCCCTTTTTCTCTATTACTGGCTTCGTTATGAGGCTGTCATGGAAATTAGCTTTTTGGTTCCTAAATATTTCCCCAGTGTTACAATTAAACCGGCATACCATGACAGCGCACATATTTGCGTCATTGCCCAAGTTTAAGATCTTAAACGTAACAAAACAATAGTGTGCATGTTTGGTTTGTTTCCATATGTCATAATCTCCATTACTATAAGAATGTCCTTAAACAACAAAAGCATTAAAATCAAAACATGGTGGATAAAAGATAATAGATCGTGATTACCTTGATAAAGATCTTGTGTTTCATTAATACAGATGTGATAGCGAGCACACTGAACACCCCCCCCCCCTTTTTTTTTTTTAAACATGCATGCTAATCCTGTTGTGCATGGATGAGACAGAGGGGTTACACTTATTCCTGCAACATTGTGGCCTACATGTCCTCATATTCTCTTTTCCCACACATCCTGTAATGTGCTCTCTTTAAACACCCCCCCCCCCCTCCCCCCTTTCTGTTTTCCTCCAAAGAGATGAAATACAGCAATGACCATTTTCCCTTCAACACCCCTTTCCTTTTTACTGGTGACCTCCAGGTCAGACAGGAGTCGAGGGTCAACGTCTGAGCGTCTGATTGTTTATAGATGGAAAACATTCGCTGATGAGCGCTGATAACAAGCTGGGTAGGAGAAAGAAAAGAAGGAAGAGTAGATTATTGGCAAGGCAGAGGAGGAGGGCCGCAGAGAAGCATTTCAAGACAAGAGGAGCTTGAAAAGACTAATTAGCAACTATTTGATTGGTAAACGGCTGTATCATCAATTAACAATTAATCCAGGGAGGCTAGGGTAAATTACTAATTCTTCTGCATTGTTTTATATCTTATTTTCCTTGCAAGCAATTACAGATATTCTTTGTGTTTGTTTTTTTTTACATTTGTATTTTATTTATTTATTTTTACCATACAAATGAGTCTAAAATAGCTTTTTAAAGAATCTTTGCCATCAGACAGCTGCACCGTACTAATGAGACACAGACGGATAGAATCACCCTCGGCCTCATCACTCCTCTGAACCGTCACATGCAAATATAATTAGCTATGATTAAAATGAGCGGCGTTTAATTAATACCTCCGCGGCCTCTTTCTGTCGACTTTTCCATTTCCTGCGCCGCTTATCTCAGATCCTCCCATCAGCTGTGTAAGTCTTTCTAGGTGTTTTGTTCTTGACACGCGCTTTTGTAAAATATGGATGTGATCAGAGAAGAACATTAAACCTATATAAAGTCACAAGGTTTATTTCACTTCCAAAACAGTTTGAAGCACGTCTGCAGTAACCAGATGAGCACAATGTGAAAATGCAATTCCAAGTCATTTTTAAAATGTTTCTGACTTCAACAATGCCAAAGTCAGAACCACAAATATGCACACCTGACTATCTGACTTTATTTGATGTTCATGTACTCTTGCACAAGTGTTAATTTAACATGACTGAAATTCACTTAAATTACCAAAATGGTTGTGGCCACTTAATCTCACTTAATCTTTAGTTGTGGTTATGGAGGGTCTTCAATTTATGGGCAAAAGAGATATTTAAATGATGCAAACTGTGGAAATATAATAATGGCTTATTTATTTATTTACTTTTAGCACATGTGATATATTGAATGCTATTTCAATAAATAAAAAGTAAAAATGTAAGGGTTAGAAGCCAGAAACAGTAAGTGCTAGGATTTGGGACACTCTGCAAAAAAGAACTTTTGGGATGTGTCCACTTAGAAAAGGAACATTTTTTATTTGTCGGAAAAAATTCCAGAACTCAAAAAACAACAAAACAAACATAAAACTAATACTAATACAGATAAATTATATATAATATAATAATAATTATAATAATACAGATAAAACGTAAATATTCCCTGAAGACTCCCTTCTTTAGATATGAGGAGCAGCAGGCACCAGCAGTGGTGAGTGCAGACTGCCTCTTTCATTTCAGTCATAAATCTGCTGGCGCTGTGAGCTGCTGCTCAAGAGTTATTTTCAATTTTCATAAAAGTTGGGCATCCCTGTTTTGTTTGTTTTTTTCACTTTTCCTCTTTCGCGTCTGTTTTATTCATTTTAGTATTATTAGTCTCAGGAGTCAAGGGGAGGTAAAATACAGACTTCTGCATATGTGTTATCATAATATAAACATATAGAGAGATTGCACTTCTGGTATTGTATAATATAAAAGCATTCTTTTCTTATGAACAACCCTCCTCATGGATTTGCAGTGATGTTCATTAATAGTTTGTAGTGTTGAGTTTGTTTTGTTTGTTTGTTTTTACCAGAGAAGTTTGTTTCACATAATTTGTTTTTAACAGTCATTATAGTTATTAATTGTGTCAGCAAGTTTTAGAAAAAGGCTTTTATTCATGTAACCAGCTTCTAAAACCAAATTCTTTATATCCTTTGCACATTAAAGAGCCCCATTAGCTGATTTATCCACAAAACTTTTTTAAAGCCTAAGCAGAACACCATAATGAAAGAAAAGCTTTTAAAACCACCATTGTTTTCCCATCATCACTGAGTTGTTTGCATATCTCTTCCTCTCTCATTTACACAGACAGAAAAAACATGCAAATTAGTGCTGGCACCTCAATAAAGCAATCTATTGATGTACTGTTTCCACACCCTGGCGTACACACATGCACACACAGTCTGTTTTTACCGCTGCTGTCATCGTCTCATCTCCTTCCTCATCTCACCTCAGGATGAGGGGACGGTCAGTGAAAGGCAGAGGCTGATGGCTGAAGAATAACAGTCGATCATTATAGCTGAGCTCAGCAGAGTCCAGCAGTCCAAGTCAGAGGCCATCTGAAGCATCACCTTGGTAAAAAAAAAAACCCAAAGAACCTTTCTGTGTGTCAGTAGATGTCAATGCACCTTCACACATACAGTGGAATGAGAGGAGACAAATATACACAAACACCTGCAGCTTTGATTGAGATTACTGTGAAGAGCAGTGGCAGTGTCTTTAGCTCTGTTTATTTATTTTTGTTAGCGTAGCATGGATGCATAGAATTATTGCTAGACTAATGAATTGCCCTATCCAGTACAATGGCCAGTATTAGGTTAATGATAATGCATGCATGTAAATAAGGGTCATGTAACAAGAAATTCAGAAACGCCTCAGGTAATTTTTAAGCAGTTAACAAACAGCATTGTCATTATGTAGTTTATTAATTAAGGATTTCTGTAAAGTTTATGTTTGGAAACATTAAGTGTGATGTGATTCCTGCTCCAAAAACGCTAAATCTGATTTGAAATACTGCTATCCCTTTCAGTGTTGTTGCATTTTCTTTTTCTTATCCAATTCAATCAATTCAGTGAGAGGCAGGGTGTACATCTTGGACAGGTTGCCAATCTTCCACAATGCTAACACAGAGAGACAGACAAACATTCAGGCTCACATTCACACGCATGCTCAGTTTAGAATCACCAATTAACCTAAAATGCATGACTTTGGTCTGTGGATGGAAGCCAGAGTAACAAGAGAGAACCCACACAGACACAGGGAGAATATGCAAGCTCCACACAGAAAGGCCCTAGACTGGCTTCAAAGTGGTAACCACCACAGCACCTTCCTGTGGGCTGTTATTTTATGATGTATATCTAGAAGTCCACTGCTGACGAGCTGCCAAGTGCTGGAGCTCTTCCACTGTGTCAAAAAGGGAGACCATTCAACTTTAAATGTGACTTTATGGGTAACAACGTCAAAAGAACCAAACATGAACAAGAGGGTGGCAAAATGGCACATGCCACAATTTAAGTTGCTAAATTTCCTCTCTTACTGATCCTGCTGGTCACACCTCTGACCTGATCCACCAACTCATAAGTTCTTCAATTAAAAATAGCAGTTCGGTAAATTAGATTTTTCTGGGCACCTCACGCGTTTGGCTGATTGATCTTTGTAAACAAAAATCTAAAGGTTGTCTGGAAAAATGACATTTGTAACAATATTATTACAATTTCTTTTATTTCATAAATATCACTGATCATACATTTCTCTCTTAACCCTCCGTTTTTAAAAATGTATTCTAACATAAAACATATAATTGTCATCAGTGATGCCGTTAGCTCTGTTTACAGCTTTAGCTATCACAACTATTGGCAGGATTTTACTTTGAGATCCTGTGTAGGTTTCCAGTAATTATGTTAAAGCAACATAGTAATGAATCTGAAGGAAAAGCCTGAAGCTGTTCCCATTCTAGCATTCTGTTACTGCCGAGGGGACTTTGGTCTGCAGGGAGGAGGGTTTAAAACTCGGGGTCCAGCAGTAAAATTGCTGCTGGTGGGGTCATGTGATGCGCAGGGTCATGTGAAAAGTCACTTGCACTCTGCATAACCTTGTAAAAAACGTAAAAGACATGTCAGCTATTCTTGGATCTTCATGCTTGTTTTACAATTGAATGAAATGTCTTCAGGGAAGTTTAGGGGAGTCCATCTGGCCTGATGTAACTCAGAGGTAGATGTTATGCTTCGATTAGTCACCAAACATGATAGTCCCAAGCAGAAGAAGCCAGTCCTAACTCATTCCTCATGTGTCACGCAATTTATGTTTGTTTCAGAAATCACTGAGCCTAAAATATCTTGAACTAATTTATTCATTAGTGAATGGCAAACAGCATCTTGTTCATGTTCAGGGATCTAAAATCAAAGTATCTGGTAAGCAAATAAATACATTTGCATATATGGAACAACATAAAGTACTGTGCAAGAGTCTTGAGTCATGTCTAATGTCTTCAGATTTGCTAGGAAAATGCAAAGCAGATGCAGAAACGTGCAGACATGGAAATAAAGTATATGAGGCAAAAATACGTTTGTACAGTTTTAACCTGCTGGAACATCAGTATCTGGTCATCTTCATTTTTCAACACGCACTGAACTCTCAGGCAAGATCTTGTAATTTCTTTAAGTGGTCTTCAGGAAAAGTTCTTCAGGCTTCTTGAAGGACATTCAAAGCTCTTCTTTGTATGTTTCTTCCTTTTGTCCTGTTTCCTGTTGAGATGATCCCACGTTGCTT
Organism: Aulonocara sp. 'chitande type north' Nkhata Bay; assembly: GCF_057382095.1. Lineage (NCBI taxonomy): Eukaryota > Metazoa > Chordata > Actinopteri > Cichliformes > Cichlidae > Aulonocara > Aulonocara sp. 'chitande type north' Nkhata Bay. The sequence goes on from NC_141348.1 coordinate 23,474,559, forward strand.
CAATAATGTTGAGGTCCGGGCTCTAGGGAGGCCAATTCATGACTGATAGTGCTGCATTATGTTTCTTTTTCTATACTGGTATGCTTTTAATATTGGTAGTGGTTGGGAACATTGTCATGCTGATCATTGATTAACTGTGAAAAGATCTCCAACACCACCAGCTGAAATGCAGCTCAAAACCATGACAGACCCTCCACCATGTTTTGCAGATGATTGTCGACACTCACTGTTGTACCTCTCCTGACATCCTCCATACATATTGATGATAATTTGGCAAAAGTTTCAAATTTGGATTCACCACTCCAGCACATCTGTTGCCACTGATTTTCAGCTCAGTTTTTGAGTAATGTAGCATACCTCAGCCTTTTCTCTCTGTCTGCCATATTTAAAAATGCCTTTTTGACAGCTACCCTTCGACTGAGACTAATTCTGATGAGGCTTTGGCAAAGAGTGGATGGCTAAAAAAAAGAAACTGAAAAAGAAAACCCTCATAGCTGCCTGTTAGCTAGGAACGTCTTCTTCTTCTGTTTTTTGATGAGTACAGTCTCTGGCTTCATGTGAAAATTATTTTTGATTTGTTATACTTTGTAGCAGCTTTAATTACTCTTTAAAAAATCTTTATTGAGAGAAAGTGTTCCAACAACAGCAGCGGGGAGAGTTGTACTGGACTGCTGTACTTGCTACTGTGGATAAAGCAAATATAAAATGTTTTTATATTTAAATTGTCCATTTGAATGCATTTGAATTTGACTTTTGCTGCACTGTCATTATGTGGGATTTGGAGGCAATGGAAAACCAGTAGCACACTTAAGAACCTCAGGATCTAAATTTGAGGAAACCACAAATCATTATTTAACTGCCAGTGAAAAGCTGTTTACAGATTTAGTGGTTCGTCATAGAGTAATACATTAACATTACTTTAAACCCACAAAAAAAAAAAAAACCTCTAAAAGACTTTCTTTCTTGGGCAAACACAAAGTTATCAGATTAAATAATATTTATTGTGCTTTTCGGCCTACACTGTGTGTACTATAATGGACCAGTTTGTATATAGACTTAATCCAGGACTGACTCTGGGGTTCTGATGGGCTAGAGGGTTTTGTATCTTCGGGGGGACCCAGACATGGCTCTGGTTCTGTCTGGGACCCATCTGAAAGTACACTGTCAGGCTGGCCCAAACACTGGCTGATGGGGCTTTTAGAAGAGCAGAGTGAGTGACAGAAGTTTAGAGGAGATCTGACACTGCAGCCTGTGGTGCTGCTGTTTATGTATGTATGCTAGCCCTCCAAAACCAGTGTTTATGAAAACAGTGGCTCTCTGCCCATCAGATACAAGCTCTATGCCTGGGACAGGGTCGGCTCCTCCGAGAGCACAGAAAAGACAGAAAGACAGAAAAAGATAGAAATGTTCAAGAAGACAAGAAAACTGGACAGTAACACAAATGGAAAATATAAAAACCAGACAGGGGGGTTCATTTAATGCAAATGTGGTCAGAAATGACTCCCCAATGCTCTCATTGTCTGTCTTTATTACGTCCTCTGTCAGTTTCTCTCATTCCCTCTCGTTCCAAATGTTTTTGCTAAACTCTAGAAAAAGTACTTTGCCTTTCTCACTAATCCTCTCCTGCCTTTAATTTGATTTCTTCCCTCTGTTATGCCCCTTCGGTTGTCTTCCTCCTTAATTAGCTCATATCCCTCTGGTTTGCCAGATTGGGGTCGTTAACGTGCACACGGCACAGCCCCAAATCAAACACATACAGCCCTCCCGCTCCCGAGCATCACATGCACAAACTTTTTTTTGCTTCTTCATCTTCTTTCAAGGAGAAATAATATCATTACATCCTGTTTTTTTGGTGCTTTCCTCCAGCTGTTGCAGTTACCTGTTGTTTTCTGTTATGATGCGGTCAGGAGACGTGTCGTTTATTCAGGATCATTTGAACTGACCTTCACTCTTATTTTGTTTTACAGATGATATTCTATACAACCACTTTACTCAAAACACATTTCTTTATCCACTGTTGTTGCTTTGCAGCTATAGTATCCTCCAGTATGTATGATTTGTGCAGCTGCACACTCACACGCTGGCTCTCTAAGTTTATTTCACTCGTCCTTGATCATTTTTGTGATATCAAAGGAAAGCCGAGAGAAAACTGCCTCTCAAAGTTCACATTTCAAATATTTTAATTGTTTTATGCAGCTTTCATTTATTTTTCTAATAATCCCCCAAGGCAGCTGGAAGACTGTTTACTGTCTTTGATTTGCAGTACTGTAGCTTTCACTCCAAGCGTTAATTAACCTTCAAATGGAGAATTTATTGTAGGCACACGTGTGTGTATGTGTGTGCATACTCAGGGAACACACACTCACACACCATCATAAAATCAACAATGGAAGAGACTTTTTTCTGCCTTTCATCTGAGATCTGTCTCCATGCTTCTCTCTCTCTCACACTCTCTCTCTCTCTCTCTCTCTCTCACACACACACACACACACACACACACACACACACACACACACACACACACACACACACACACACACGAACCAGACAACATGCAAGTCGACATTTATTCACTCTCTTTCTCCTCCTCGTTCCTTTGTGCTCCAAAGTCTAACTCACATCTCAGCTTCCAGATTCTTTGAACTTCTGTCAGCATTAAAATAACATTACAGGTTCAAAGACAACAGATATCTGTTTTCTGCTAAGAACCAGTTAACCTCCCTTCCTTTCACTCTGTTTGTCTCGCTTCAGCTCTTTTTTTATTGTCCTATATGTCATCCTTGAGGTTTCTTTTTCTGCTCATTTGTTACATAGCTGGTAAAAATTTCTATTATTGTGATATAGGTTCTCATTAGCTGTTCAGTTTAATTAAATGAGCTCATTCTTATGAAAATTGGAGGCTGATAGTGATTTCCTTCCCTAGCAACTATCGCTCACCTTGTACAGCAATTCTTAATTAGAAACCAGCTTGATTGACATTGGGCAAGCACTACGCACGTATAAACATATATACGTGATCGCCTTCTTCATTCAACAGTACAGCTAAACCTGAAATCACGTTCCCATATATTTATCTTATCGATCAGGTTCTTACTTTTTTCATGATATTGGAAGTAAAGATGTCTGTCCTCTCATGGATATTTGACTTGTGGTACTGAAACTGTCAAAAAATATACACATAAGACTCAGCAGCAATATATCTTAATACATATATCCAAAAACCTTTTAATACAGTTTAATGTGGAACTGAAGAAGAAGAAGGAAATTTTGAGTGATCTGTCTGTAGCAGAAATCTTTGCTACCTGTGGGTTTAGGTCACCACAGACACACAGACAGAAACTTGTCCAAACTGTAATTCAAGGAAGCTCTCCTCAGATCAGTGCAGTGCATGAAAAAAGAGAAACTTGTTAACAAATTCACAGCAGGTGTGGCAGTAACAACTAGCACTGCTCCCTGAATCACTTTGCCTCACCACCTGCAGCAGAACCAAAAGCCACACCACACAGCCATATTGTCCTTTGGAAAAACAAACAAACCACCAGTTCATTTATATAGAGCCAAATCAACAGTCACCTCAAAGAGCTTTATATTGTAAGGTAAAGATCCTACAATAATACAGAGAAAACCCAGACAATCAGATCACCCCTTGTGCGTAATGACTTTGTAGACTGGGAAAAAAGTTCCTTTTAATAAGAAGAAACCTCGGGCAGACGCTGCGACCAGTTCGGGGTAGGGGAGGATGACAGGACAAAAGACACACTGTGGAAAGAGCCAGAGATTAATAATAAGTAATGATTAAATGCAGAGTGGTGAATAAACACATAATAAGAGAAAAGAGGTGAGTGAAGAAGACACAGTCAGTGTATTATGAGAAGCTTATTGTGGTTTAACTAAAATCTTTTTGGGTGGCAGAGCTGAGGTGATTTTTTGGCTTATTATCTCAAAATAATAATTTCCTCACCTAAGAGAAAGTTTTAATTTGAGAAAGTTTTAATTTTGAAAGGCTTTTTTTTCCTAGTTCAAGTTACTGCTCTAAATCTTTGAGAACTTGGCATCGTGGATTTAGGCTGCCTCAGACTCCTGTGTCTCTCTTCTTGTAATCCCCATGATACTGAGATTGAGGTTGTGTGGGATCATGACCATCTGCTGCAGGACTCCTGGTTCACTCCAGTTATATGTTTGGCACCATTGTCACACTGCAGAATAAATTTAGGACAGATTTGACTCTTGATGGTCCCTTGATGAAACTTGATAGTATGAAAAACTGCATATAGTGGTAAATTTATTCTGACCCTTTGTTCGTTTATTTCCTGCTCACGTCTCTTCTTGTGAGAGCACTGATAGGTTAATTTATGCAGTGTTTACTGTCCCGAAAAGATTCCCATCAGGCCTTTCTCTCCTCTGTTTCTTTTTGTCCCCGTTGCTCTTTTCAATGCTTCATCGCTGCATATTAATCATCAGGTGTGTGTACATAACATCATTTCACAGTGGCGACAATGCAGACAGGGGCACAGACCATTCAAGGGTGACAGTGAGATACATATGGCAGATAATGCAGAACAAAATATCCCGTTCTTTTGTTTCTTCATCTGATTCCACGTCTGTGTCGTGAAGGATCGAATGGTCTATTTACTGTTGCAGCTCTCTAAGATATATTAGTATCAGTCTAGATTCAAGTTAGCAAGTGATCTATTGGTTGCAGATACTGTATGTATTTCCTTGCTTTTTTTTTCTTTGATTCATTAACCATTAAAACTTTCATTGATCTTTATTAAATCCCTAAGAGATGTAAGTATTAAGGAAAAGTTAGTGAGCATTACCATAGGAAATACTAGATATTTACATAAAAAAATAACGCAGGTGAAATAACTAAATAAATAACTAAATATCTCAGGAGAATAAATACTTATATAAATATTCATTCTGATAAGTAATGAATCCTTAATTCTTATAAGTAATTAAGTAACAATCAGTGACACCTATAGCGCTCACATTGGTTGCTATAAGTGTCTATACATCATCTATACAACTATAGTAGAATGTTTACAAAATGCATTTAAATGATGAATTACTAATAAAGTTTTCTTCATACGTGGAGGTTGGCCAGTCCCTTCCTGCTTTCTCAATTCAATTCTGCAATACCAACAATAACAAGAACATAAAAAAGCTAATTACCCAGCAAAGACTTTGAATTCAGAGTGTGTATTTAATATTTTATCTAAGTTTATCACCCATTAGGGTTTAGTGTTTTAATTTTTAGCTTACATTTTTACATCCTATACATTTATACACGAATTATCTTGTTAATAATTTATGCAATAATTTTATCCTCTGTTCAATACTATACTGCTGCTGCTGAACCCACACTTGTCCTTTTAAACAATATTAGTTCAGTGTTTTAACATTTTCGATTTGTTGCGTTTTATACTTTTTATATGCGCCACAATTTGTTTCTTGTTTAATGGTACATCTCACATGATTTTGGTATAAATATAATTTCATCTTGCTTGGTTTCCTATAAGAGGTGCTAGTGATGCTCAGCGATAGTAGATAACCAACAGCATTTTGCAGATAAAGATCACAGAATAATATAAGAATATTTAATTAATGGTTTAGGGAAAACACAATATATGTTCATGGGTATTTTTTGTAATAAATATGTATAATTTATAATAATTTATGGGCAATTAAAAATAGAAAAAGATTTTTATAAATTATTTAATTACAGATTTAAAATATACTTACAATGTAATTTAGTTGTACTGTTATACGACATTTTACCATAACTGTTACCTCTTATTTGTGAGTTTTGCATGTTTCAACGACTTAAGTTTGTGTATTCTCACAGCTGATGTGCCCATTCACACAAACAAACAAGCATGCAAACACACACAAACACACTGGTAATCATGTATTCAGCGTGTTTGGGTTGGTGGTTTTGCCTCCCCAGCCACTACCAAACTGAAAAATCAGATTAGACATACTCCTGGCTCTTGTTCCTGTTCGGACTGGTTGTGGATGGTGAGATTTAACAAGGGTTGGGGTTGAAGTTGTGTCTTCGTGGATGTCACGCCTAAGGCTTAAGGGTAGTTTCCCATGGAAATGAGCCATTAAAACTGAAGATTTATTTATTTTTCTCCTTTCTCTTTTCCTTGTCTGCATTTGGCATGGGGTGGAAAGTCAGGCAGGCTGTTTGGGAATGATGTGGGGGACAGGATGGAACGCCCCCAATGGAAGTCCGGCCCATGAGTTAAATTTCATAAATGGAAATGCTGCCTCGATTATCGGGTTTTATTATTTATTCAGCAAAATCTAAAAGGGGTTTGGTGTCTAAAGTGCTTCTGATTTTCTCCCAGTAATTAAAATGTGTAACTGGATGTCTTCCAGTCATAGACAGGGGTTACAGCAAAGGCATTAAAGCTGATAAACCAGTCTAAGAGGGGCCTTTTCTTTTCAGCTGTAGTTTTCCACTTCCATCCCTTCTCTGCCATGTTCTTCTGCATCCCTGAAAACAAGGCCAAGGCGTGCATGCACAGGCTGGTTTTAAGGAGATGGGACGATAGTAGACAAGTGAGGGATGTGGTTGAAGTTCTGCTGTTTTATCAGCACAGCACAAGGCCAGCATCGATGCACTGTGCCCAACTTTGATGTGCAGCCCAGAGACACCAAAACAAATTCGACCCTCATTCAAACAAAGCGAAAGCAAACCACAGCAAAGAGGACATGTTTGCTGCTCCTGTTCAGCAGAAACCTGCTGGAATTGCTTTGTTGTTAAGCTTAGCCTAATGCAGAGAATAAAGAGATAAATCCAGTTTTAGGTACTAAGGATGCTCTGCTTTCTTAAGTATCCATTGTTTTAAACTTTTGGACTTTGGGTCGAAAACTGCTGTTCTCAAACACCACATTAATTAATAGTGCAAATATTGAGAAGTTATTCAGAAGGTATAACATACAACCCATTATATTGCAACTGGAGCTTTAAAATTGTCATTAGCATTGCCTACAGTTTTATATAAGGAATAAAAATGTTAGAGGGTGTTTGTAGGCAAAACTAAACTTTTAACACAACATGTCAAACAGTTGTAACTCTCAGTTAAATCATCTGACAATCCCTCATCCAAGTTTGTCGATGTAATAATAAAAGCTGAAGAAAAGTCCCTCATTAATGTCAAATGGTTGTTATTAACTGTATTTTCAGTAAGCACGAGCAATAAAACATGGAAACACAGCCCTCGTCTTGTATTTTAGGGATTACATTCATCCTACATTGTACGCTTTTGTTTTTCCGTGTATGTTTTTGCAGCAGTGATACAAGCTCCCCTGAGTTCAAGTAAATACCAATGCTCCCCATAACTGTGATCATGAGTGTCTGCTCTTTCTGTGTATTAATCTCTGTAATCCCAGTGTTTGTTTAACAAAATATGTGGCTCATTTAGAACCTCTGTGGATTTAGAGGCAGGATGATATCATATGGAAAAGGTTATCTGGCTGGTTAACTCGTCTGGATGCAGTTTTGACTCAGTTTTAACAAACTGTTCCTATCATTTTTGTTTCTCTCTCTTTTTATTGGTCAGGTTTTCCTTCTTCTTCTTTTTTGCCGTATATTTTAATAGTCCACTGTTGATTAGCTATAATTTAACTTACATGACAGTTGCATAACAACTGTGAGGGAAACCCACCTCTTCACAGAAGTTGTGACTGTGAAGAGGTGTCACAGATATATATATGTGTATATATATATATATATATATATATATATATATATATATATATATATATATATATATATATATATATATATATATATATATATATATATATATATTTATAGCAGAGATAACATGGTAAATGGACTAAAAAGAATGGAAAACTTGGGTAATGCTATTAAAAAGAAAAAACAAACCTGAACATGTCACAGCTGATTAGGAAATCTAGGAACAGCTTACTAAAATGGTTAAAAAAAGAAAAAAGAATCCAACAGCTGAAGAAAAGTTTTTAATGTAAAATCACATATAATTTGGGGAAAGTTCAGAGAATCCAGAGGAAACTGTACTTGAAGGACAAAATGAATATTGAATGACTGCGAGCCACAGGTACTGCTTTAAAGGATGACAGGAATCTGCAGAGGAAATCAGTGAATGGGCTCTGGCTTGTTATCCACATCCAGTAGTAACAAGCAGGTTATAACATTTATTAATGGGGGTGGATTAGTGCACATGGCATGAGTAACTTGCATCTGTGAAGGTTAAAATTTAATGCTGGAAAAAATATATAAACACAATGAAACATGAACTGTAATTTTTGTGATTAGATGATGTTTTTTTGGTTTTGTTTTTTAAATTTGGAGAGAGCCTGCTTATTTCGGCAATGAGGTGCCAAACTACATTCTGAATGTATTACAAGAGACGTAAAGGTGCTTAATGGGGCTAAACCGACCTGATCTAAGCTTTCACAAAGGAGTCTGTGAACCGTTCCCTCAGTATAAAAGGGAAAACATTAGCTTTCTCAAAACTACAGCAATTGATTTCCACTTACTCAGTTCAGTGTCTTTCTGCTGCCTTATGTTACTGAGTACCATGGATGTGTTTCCCCCTTAGGGGAAAAAACCTTTCTGATGAATATGAATGAAGAAACACAATTTCATTAGTCATAATATGGAAACATTTCACTCAGGTAATTTTATGCAGTTGTGATGCCTGTGTAAACACTGCAGGCAAGGTATGAAGGGACATGAGAGTAACTGACTGTACACACATAAATCGGCATGCACGTAATTGCTAACACAGGAAAGACGGACACATGCAGACATTTACAATCAGGTTTTCTGCTACTTTGATCCATTGGCCCAGGCCTCAAGGCTTTGAAAACCTTTCAGTATCTTGCTCTTAGTTTGGACCATATGGTTATTGTGGTTAGTCTAATGTCTAATATCAAGGATTAATGACATAACTCCCACCTGGAGAAGCAGACTTTGAACAGCCATTATTAAGCCTGCTGGACAGATAAGGCAGCCATTAGCTAAGCTAGATCATTTCATGGCTACTGCAACAGCAAGAGTGACAGCCCCTGAACGATGACTACGCCCAATGAGATGCACTGCTCCCCCCTTTTTTCCCCTCTTGGCATGTCTGCAGAAATGTGGTGGAGGGTATTGTGTGTGGGTTACAGGCCGTTTTGAATAAGCAATAAATGTTAAATCTGCCTGACGTTTTCAGTATCCATTACTGCAAAGAGCATAGTGAGGAAGGAGATGGAGATGAAAAAGCTGGAGTGAAACTGGTAGACGGAGGAGATGAGATCAATAGAGGCAGAATGGAGGATTGATTCAGGCTCTTAGATCTTTGAGATTAGTGGCTCGATTAGAGACAAATATGGAGGCTTATTCATGTGACCTTAGCAGTGACAGCCTGAACTAAGTGGCCATAGAGTAATTACATTCAAACCCCAATATCCCACTGATGCTGGAGATTTTGTAGATGACTGCTTCAATGGATTTTCTAGAATCTTACAGGACAAAAAATACTTAAATGGCCCAGTTTTAGAGGAGGCTGGTGCGCTCCGTCTCTTAATGTTTCTCTGTACACTTGATTTCAAACTCTGAGGCCAAGACATTTCTTTCAGTGGTCAGTCAGCCTAGAGGATTTTACTTACAACTTATTACACTGTAATCTTATCTAGTGGAAAACTCTATAGGGTAGACTTTCTCTTTTGCAACAAAATATGTTAAGGTGTTTTATGCATTAGTTGCAAACAATGGAGGGTTCATGTGGTCTGGATGTTCCAGTATGAAAACAGGCCCCATGCAAATATAATCAAATGCACCATGTGTAAAAGTCAGTATGTTATCTGTTGGCGCTTGTCTTTAGAAACAGGTCTGATGGGTGGATTTGCAGCTTGACCGGCATATAGAATAGAATAGAATAGAATAGAATTCAACTTTATTGTCATTGCACATGCACAGGTACAGGGCAACGAAATGCAGTTTGCATCCATCCAGAATATACTCTTGTCAGCTATAAAAATGTGAGATAACATTTCATACGGTCATTCTTAACGACAAAGTGCATGATAAAGACTGCAAATAGGGCAGAGGGAAAAAGAAAGCACGCTGGAAAATCCAGAAATGCAAAAAATATGAACGTGAACATAGCGTGACTCCACAAATCACATGGAAACACAATCTGAAACAAAGCAGCTATATAAAGAAAAGTGCAAACACGGATATTAATATTAGATGGTAATGACAATTACATTTGCAAATCTAGGGTTGGCAATCTTTAATATCCAAAGAAAAAAAAGTCTATATGGAGCAACAAAAGCCTATTAAATATTCACTTTTATTCATTAATGTGCAAACTTCTCCTTTGGCTATTTATGATTAGTTGATGTTTAATTTAGCATTGTATTTGTTGCTTCTGTGAAATGATCAGTGTTGGGCAAGTTACTTTGAAAAAGGAATTAATTATAGTTCTTCAAAAAAGTAACTGAGTCACAAGATTCTAAAAGTAATTAATTACTTGAAAAGTAACTATTGCGTTACTTTGGAAAAAAAAACCCAAACGTTTAACCCTCTGGGGTCCAGGGTATACTTGGCCATTTTTAACTACTTTTGGTTTTCCCTCCACATTTCACCTTTAAAAACTATTTACTTTGCCTTGTTTGGTCTCACTCTTTTCAGCACAACCTCACGTTATGTTTTCATTTTGACATACTGTATTAACACAATTGATCTAAAATCAGACAAAAAACATAAAATCCAAGTAGAAAAAGTTACATTTTTTTACTGTAACAACCACAAACATGTTTAATGAATCATATTTCATAACTTTAAATGCAAATATAAATTGTCAATTTTAAAATCTTATGCACAAGTTTTGCAAACAACAAAGTTATTTGCATCCATTTACTTTTTACCCCCTTTTTTAAATAACCATTTCAAACTATTAACATAACAATCAGCTGTTTTGCATTCAATAAGATGCCACACAAATTATTTGTGCCACCCCAAAAAAATAATTTCTGTCCACTATAAAGGAGAACATCAGAGCCTGATACCTGCAGGTCTGATAGCAGGTGTATCACTCCTGTTTCTACCTGGAGACAGCAGTCACCTTGCTACACAAGACAACACATTAACTACACACTCCAAACACGCTAAACGTCACAAATCTCTCACATCTCAAAGCTTGCTCTCTCTCTCTTTTTCTGCTGTCTCTCTCTCTCTCTCTCTCTCTCTCTCTCTCCCTCTCTCTCGTTGTCACTCCTAAAACGTCCCCCTCTTCCTAAACAACCACATGTCATGTTGCTATATCATTTTTGATTGGTCGACATGGTACATTTTTCCACCAACAGGAAAGAGCTGTTTTTTGTTTTTGTTTTGTTTTGGTCATAAACAGAAAGCGCTTGCTCGCGCTGTTCTTAGACAGTAAACGTGATGAAAATATTGAGGAAAAAAACGCTGTGTATATATTGTTTATCATTACGTGGCTTATCAACACAGATTACTTACAGCTACTTCCTTGCAACTGATATAAGATGCGGTAAGCTGAACACAGCTTCAACCGTCTGTTTGTTGAAAAATAGTAACGCGACCGTACCGCGTTTTCTTGTTAGTAACGGTAACGGCGTTGTAACGATGGAAATAGTAATTAGTTACATTACTTGTTACTGAAAAAAGTAACGCCGTTACTTGTAACGCCGTTATTCCCATCACTGGAAATCATACAATTAAAATTATTTACTTCTTTATTTAATTTAGCCAAATTTGATAATAAATAAAACATAAAGCACCATAACAAATTTAAAAGTTGTGAAAATGAGAGTCAGTTTCCAGCCCAGATGGAGAGTATCAGTAAACCAGCAGGATTGGTGGTGACAGTAAATCTGTCCAGGCACTGTTAAATTCTCAGTGTCCCTCTGAATTTGGAATCCATAGTGAGACTCGGGGCTGCCAATTTATGTGTATACATCCATGCTAAATGCTAGTATGCTGCATAGGTTTACTTAAATGGAGAGGATAAGGAGCCATGCTATTAAATTAAAACTGTTTTTTAATATTTCAGATTACTGTCTGCACATTTTTACAGTTGGAAAAGAATCACTTAAAGCAATGATCAATAAAAATGCATGCCTAAAATAGCCGGAAAAAAGGTCAATTTACATTTTATTATTCAGAAATATTATTCTAGTTTTCTTTTTGAAGCCACTGGAGATTTACTAAACAGTCACATGTGGCTCTGGAGCTGCGTGACTGCATTTGTATTTTTAAAATGTTGCTGTTGCCTGAAAAATCCTCAATGAAAAGGAATCAAACAACATTTGTAAAATCATTATTTGCATGCACTTCACGACAAAAAGTGCTATTTTAATTTTAGTTTTTGCAAATGTAGCATTGATCATATTTCAGAACAGAGAAACATATATTGTCGTTTTGGTTTTTCTCACGGGGAAGGTGACACTGATGTGTGAAATCAAAATGAAATCTAAAAACTGAACAATTTCTATTGACTTGGGCCCTAAAATGGAAATCTATAAGCATTACAGTTTGGGGCTACAGAGCCCTTTGTATTCTGGGTTATTTTGCAGTCACACCCTATGACACAGGAAGTTCTGGGACTCGAAGTTCCTCCTTTAATTTTTATCTGCTGGAACTATTTTTAGCTCCCACTCACAGAGATACCGCACCAATCAAATCTTGGCAACGGCACTATCATTTAGTATCAACAAATAACAGATCTGGTAAAGTGGGTCAGGACTGACAGTGTGGAAGAATACTTTAATTTTTTTCTTTTGTGTCCACAATTCAAAACAAGGCATTTAAATGTTCCTGGCAAACCTAAATTTTAGTGTTAGATCTGCTGGTGGTGCCGTCTTTTTGTGTGACACGGACACCATTTTTTCCTGGTGCTCAGTGTGTAATTATTGTAGCTCACGGGTTGTTTATGATTGGCAGGTGGCGTTTGTTTCTGTTGCCTGCACTGATACGACTGCGAGAGATACGACATAAACACTTACAGCTAGAATTAGCGCAGGAAAACCCCATCTTACTTCAGTGCAGACGGCCATTTTAAATTAGATGAATAAATTTGTGAGCTTAATTATTTTTGCTGCTCTGAGCTATTATTCTTCTCTATGGGAAAGTGAGGGATGTGACAGGACAAAGGGAAGGAATATGTGATCCCTAGAAAACAAAATGCAGATCTCGCTCACTTCCTTCTGTCCCTCTCATTCTGTTGCCTATAGGCATAACTTTATTTCTCTTACTCTACATGAGATTGGAACCAAACAAAACAAACTCAATTAACCTCATTTGTGCCCTCTAATTCTCTAAGACACTCCAGCTAGTACACAGGATTCATACAGATATGCAGAATGGCTCTGATACTTGTGCATAATGGTGCATTCGTACCAGCACTCTTCATCAGTGTATACCGTTGCTATTAAGCACAGCCACTCAGTCTCTCCTTTTTCAGCCCCGCACATGGTGTTTTTGGCCAAGTGTAATTCAATCAATTCACACCAGCTCTCTCCTCCTCCCCTCTTTTCCTGCTGAACTTGCCAGGTCATGTTCCGTGGCTCATGTGTTTGATTGAGGCCTCCATCTCCTGTCTGGGAGAAAAGCGAGGTGGGGTCCGTGGGGAGAGACCTGGTCTGGCCTGGTCACATCGGGACTGAACTTCACGAAGTTGGGAAACAATTACAACTTTCCCCATACCTCCTCACCCTCCTCCTAATTTCTCCACTGTCTGTCTGCCGCTATTCTTTTCATTCGCTCTTTTGCTTTAACACTGTCTTTTCCATTCCAGTCCCGGGGCACTATACACGCCTTTATTTATTTATGTATCAAGAAACGGAAATGGACTCCCACCCAGGGAAGAGGGGTGAGAGGGAGGTGAAATTGTGACTATGTGCACATGGATGTGTGTTTGCATGTATGTGCACACGGACGCATGCTGCATTTGCATTGTGTTTTGATGAATGGTATAGTATATAGTATTTATACCAGGCTGTGGTGTTTTTGACCATTTATGGAACAATGGTTTGTGGATTTCTGGGTACTTTTCATCACAGATGTGTATGTGGCACACTCCAATGTTGGCAGTTTCAGTTTATTCTGATCAATGATACTGGTATTTGTAAGATGTGGAGTAAATGAGCAAATGCAAAAAACAGCAGTAAAGAAGGAGACATAACATCCAGTAACTACACAAAGAATACAAAAACCCCCCAAACATGATGAATGAAAAGAAGGATATAAAAAGGATTAAATGTTAAAATGATTGTTATATATTTGAAATATATAACAATCATTTTAAAAAATGACACATTTATCAGACGTTTAATCTACATTTAGTGTTGCACGTTTTGCAGCACCGAGAGCAAATGAACCCTAGGCAATGTTAGCATGACGGCAGAGCAGACTGTCTGCCTCCCCTCTTCAGGTTTCATTAGTTTTGAATTTTGTTTATCTTGTTACACACAGATTTGGGGCTCCAGTAATAAGTCTATATTTTCCAGAGAAGTGTTTTCAAATTGTTTAAATCTGCCTTCTTTGATTTTGTTGTAAAGCCACCCAGATGTAGCCCTCATACAGCAAAGTTTTCTTTTAACAGGGGTGGCTTACTGTGCAGGTCACGACTACACCAAAGTCCTCTGCCAAGAAGTCTCAACCACAAAAAATACAGAAAAATCAACACAAATGGAAAAGACAAAAAAAAATGAAGCAGGCTTACTCTTAGATGAAAGGTTTTGATTGCACTGTGCACTTCCCAACTCCTTCCTGTACATGACCTTTGCCTCACCTCTGGGAGACTCCCTTTGAATAAGTCTTCTTCTGCTCAGCTGCTCTGGGCTCCAGGTGAAGGGAGACGGGGGTGAGCTGAGGTTCAAATTGCCAGCTTTCTGTTTGCATTAGAGTGCACGTTATCACCTCCATCACTGCAGCACGCTGTTGTAATTGCAGCCTGTGATCTCTTTCTGGCCCAGCTTTAATTTTCCTCAGAGGAGATTTTTGAAGGTCTATCAAATGCTCTCCTCTGCCCCGTTTGTCAACCTTCCACCCGTTGACTTCAGAAAATCTTTGTTGAAAAAAAAAAAAAAGCCTTCACTGAACTTTGTCACATCTCTTTGAGCTACATGTGTAGTTTATTGTAAACTTCACACAAAATAAGTGACCAACCAAATAGCAACAGGTTTCTTTAACTGTGCTTGACATTTCTTTGTTCTGTCAGATGCACTGAAGTTTTAATACAGCTGACTGGAGGGGGGAAGGGGGGGCTAGGACTAGTTCAGGCTCCAGTTGCACAACCCTAGCTCAGGCTCCAGTTGCCCAACCCTAAAATCCCAGTAATCTGTGATCACTAACCTAGAACTAGTTAGTGATCTCCTGGCAACCACTGGGAAATTGACACCATTGCTACATAGTTTACATGAAAGACACCAACTTGTCTGCAAACTCTTGTTAATTACTGGCTAACTGGTACTAAAATTGTGAAGAGTGCAATTCAAGCTGGAGGCAAAGACTTTCATCTTAAAAGTAAAAGCTGCACAATTTGAAACACGTTGGTTTCACTTTAGGGGCAACTTTAAATTTGAAGGTGAACGGTCCCTTTTTCAGTTTTTCCATATGGACAAGTCGGCATCATCCATGCAAACTACAGGGAAAAACCCAGTAATCTGTGAGCAACCAAAGCAATCACAGGGAGGTTTTTGTTGCAGCACCTTCTTTTGAATGATTTCACCTAGCAACCACTCAAGGTGCCACTGACTGGTCCTTAGCTCCTTGCCCCTGGAGCTTTAGTCAAGATAAAATTCACAAGTTGAACTTGTACGATCGTTAATGGGAATGCAAGATGAATATATGTTTAGATAAATCTGGGATTACACATTTAACAAGGTGAGGTTTGTGTTTCATGTTCAAGACACAGATAAGATACCAACCACAACAGAATAAAAAGACTAGAATAACAGTAAAACTACTAGGGCTTGGTGTCCCTTCCAAGTTAACAGTGGCGACTCAGACAATTCATAGTTTTGTCTTTTTGGCAAAGAAAGCGAACAGCAACAAAATTAGTCACTGTATTTATTAAAAGAAGATAAGAAAAGACTGATAGAAAGTAATAAAAATAGCAAAGCGGTTTTTCAGAGAGTACTGTACATGTTCTCTAAAACCCTTGGAATCCTTGAGCACCTTATTAGTTTGACATCTGAATCTTTTTGGAGTATTTTACTTTATAAGATCAATTTTCATTAGGCCAACATGCATAACTTTGTAGATATATGTAAAAATAACAAAAGAGAGATCCAGTGACTAAAATGAATTAAGAAACATTAACATTAACACACACACCGAGCCAGTATTCTTATGCATGCTTAGTGCTTTTATTGTGTGTGTGTGTGTGTGTGTGTGTGTGTGTGTGTGTGTCTGTGTGTGTGTGTGTGTATGTGTGTGTTTGCATGTTTTTTGTGTGGCTCTGAGGCTTGAACTCATCACCTGCAGGGTCAGCTTCGCTTTCTTATCACCTTTTCCCTCTCTGATTGGCCTTTATCTCTCCGCCCAGCTCAGAATCTGAGGTCATGATGCTTTACTGCAATGGAGCATAAATAGCCTGATAACACACTGATACCAGAGTTCAGCACTAATACACGAATAATACTTAACATTATATACTGAACGTCAGCTCGTTCCCAGCTGCTACCTACATTAGCAGAACCACTGAATTTTATGACATGCTAACAAAATTATATTATAAAATTATATTATTTGTCACTGGATTTGTGTTTCTGATCCTGTGAATCATAATAAATAAAGAGATAAAAAATAAAATTTAACACTGCAAGGTCTTTAAAATGAGTTTTCCTTAATAGCTAAAGAGAACAAAAGATCACAGGAGAAAATCTTTTCTTCCTTTCTGTAATTTTTTGTAGAATACATTTATTCGTTTTTTTCAAAAATGGTCTCCACACAATTCTTGTTTGAACTGACAACACATTTTGTTTACTCAGTTGTGCTAAAGCACATAAAAAAGAAAGGAAATTTTTTTTCTTTCCTAATGGTAGAAATTGCATTTACTCAAGCAAAACTTTATAGGGCAACAGATCTAGAAAATATGATTTACAAAGTATGATGCACAGATTAAGCCACCTTAACAAACGTTAGCCCTCACTATACCTACTACAGTGTTCATTTTTTTTTACATGTTAATAAATTGATAATGATCTGTTAATAACAGTAACACTTGCAGGAGCATAATGATAATATGATAGTAGTTACAAGAAATTAACCTGTTGTGAGAGTAAAAGCTGAGAGTAGCTTTTATTCAGTTCAGTATTTTCCCCTCATTTGTGTTTTGTGCCATAGGTCCTCTTAATTGAATAATAACCGCTTTGTCTACCATGACAACAGAGCTGGCTGCTACAAACCTATCATCTTCCTGGGCATTATGGCCAGAAACACTGAGCAGCACTGAAAATCCTTAAAGTCTTCTAATAAAAACGAGGTTTTCCACAGTGGAAAAAATTTCCTTTGCCCTGAACTCGACCATTCTCTCCCTCAACAACCAGCTCAGGCATTTAGTTTAATGGTGTACAGTATATCAAACACATCCAAATCTCAATTATCATTCTTAATGAGGGAACGACTCTAGAGGAATCCCCTTTCCATCTGCAACCTTCAAAGGTCCTTAAAAGAACATCTGAGGGTCTTTATCGGACAAAGTTTCTCCTTCATTTGAATAATTCTCTAAATCGGCCAGAGGGAGATATGAGAGTGAAGAGTGAGGTCCTAAACTCCTGAAACTGAAATGAGATCAGAGTATCACAGGGAGGGTGGGTGACATAGTAGACTATGATATGGATTAGAGTGTAGGAATCTTTATCATTCTCTCCTGTTTTCCTTCTTCCTCCACTTCTGCATCTCTGCTGTTTGCAGTAAAGCCCTTACATACACACTGGTGTTTATGCATGCACTCTCACACACTTATTAACATGAACACTTGCTCAGAGGTAAAAAGAGGGTCAGGAGGTGTTGGAGAGGAAGAGAAATGTCTAAGATATGAGTGTTCAGAGGGCCTGTATCTCATTACATAGGAGTGTGATAGCCATCAGAGTCAGAATAATATTTAGCACATGCTGCCTGCTAATGAAGCCTTAATGTCCACAGACTGGAAATGAGAACCAGAGATGGCTCTCTTTTCCTTTTATCCACTCATCTTTACTGCTCTCTCCCTCCATGGCCACTTTGTTCACTATTGATTGCTACCTGTTACCTTCCTTCATTCTTTTTTTTGCAGCTGTTTTTTTTATTTAATTTATGTTATTTATCATTCTAAAATATTTTAAAAAGCATTCACTCCATATAGCAATGGACTTTTGTTTACTGTTAACATTTACTGAATAAAGAAAACAGCTTCTTGCTGGCTTCGTCAGTCAAACTGTAGGAATTGTTCTTCAAGTTGTGGTTTTTTTTACTGTGATTTTTTTCCACTATCACTCACATTCAAATAACTTGTAGAAGAGTTATTTACAGGCAATGTATTAATTCATATATGATCATTTTAACCATACATATAAAAATTATTATCAGTCATCTGTATCTGTGCACAAATGTTGTCTTTGCAATAATCTTACAGTATATTTGATCATATAGACTCATTAGATACTTCGTCAAATACATCTTGCTAATACAGGGTTGGACTCCCCTTTTTGCCTTCAAAACTGCTTTAATTCTTCATAATACGTTTTCAACATTGAGCTGCGAACATTCTTCAGATATTCTGGTCCACATTGACATTATAGCGTCACACATTTTCTGCAGATTTGTTGGCTTGGCACCCATGATGTGAATCTCCTGTTCCACCACACCCCAAAGGTTCTCTATTGGATTGAGATCTGGAGACTGTGAAGGTCACGTGAATACAGTGACATATTTAAGAAGCCAGTTTGAGATGGTTTGAGCTTTGTTACATGGTATATTATCCTGCTGGAAGTAGCCATCCATCGTCATAAAAGAATGGACATGGTCACCAACTTTTGGCACTAAGAGGCCCAAAATGAGTCAAGAAAATATTCATCATGCTATTGTTCCAACACCAGCCTAAACTGTTCATACAAGGCCTGATGGAATCATGCTTTCATATTGTTTAGACCAAATTCTGACCCTACCATCCAAATGTAGCAGTTATTGAGACAAGACAATGTTTTTCCAATCTTCTGTTATCCAATTTTGCTGAGCTTGTGTGAACTATAGCCAGTTTCCTGTTCTGGCTAGAATTCCCACAGGCTGTGGACCATCTGCATCAAGATCTGAAATGTTGCACATTCAGAGATGTTCTGCATACCTTGATTGTAACAG
The DNA here is from genome assembly GCF_057382095.1 of Aulonocara sp. 'chitande type north' Nkhata Bay. Classification (NCBI taxonomy): domain Eukaryota; kingdom Metazoa; phylum Chordata; class Actinopteri; order Cichliformes; family Cichlidae; genus Aulonocara; species Aulonocara sp. 'chitande type north' Nkhata Bay. The sequence continues at coordinate 23,493,910 of NC_141348.1, forward strand.
GTAATTATTTGAGTTACTGTTACTCTCCTATCAGCTTAAAGTAATCTTGCTATTTTCCTCGACCTCTGGTATATACAAAAAATGTTCTGCAGAGAACTGCCACTGACTGGATATTTTCTCTTTTTTGGACCGTTTTCTGTAAACCCTAGAGATGGTTTATGAAATAATCCAGACCTGGAGTATTGGTTGTGGGTGTGAGACCAGCCCGTCTGGCACCAACAGCCATGCCACATTCAAACTCACTTAAATTGCCTTTCTTCCCCATTCTGATGCTTGATTTCACCTTCAACAAACGGTCTTGAAAACTACATGTTTCAGTTCACTGAGTATGACTGGCTGATTTGATATTTTCCTTAATGAACACTTAAATTTGGGCATGTAATAACACCACAGAAGCATTAATTATTTACAGATACAATCCACACATGACTGAGTGTTTTTGTATTACTCTAATCAATGCACTCACACCTAGCAATAAACTACACACACTTGAAGTTTTTTTTGGTGGAGTTGTTGTGTAAAGCAGGTTTCAGCACATACATATCTAATCTCTGAATAAAGAGGTTAGTGCTTGATAACAACAGCACACATAGGCACATTTAAATGAAACTGTCAGTACTTTGAAGATCCTCAGACCACACTCATGGCTCTGATGGTGGATTAGCTTTATAGTTGAAACATAAGTTAGCTTTTATAGCTGTCCAATAAAACACTCTCTCTGCTAATCATCCTCTGCTGACTTGATTTGGTTTTTGCTCGTAATAAAGCTCTCTGTTTTCCATGTGTGGGCTCGTGTGACATTTGAAAGAAAATGGCGTTTATTACAGCCTTATCGGAGTAAAGATGCAAACATGGAACATGCAGTCCCGTTTTTTCAAACAAAACATCACAAAAGTCATAAACTGCCAAAGAAAACTTCTCTGAACTAAACGAAGCCCAAATAAAGAGAACTGTTTCTTTTTCGTTATTCCACGTACACATTCAAAGTTTGCAGTTGCTGGAGGCTAAATGCAAATCACCCAAAAGTTAAACCAAAGGAGAAAGCACATCTGAACTCAGCTTATTTGGTTAATGCTATTAAGTCTGCCTGTGTCATTCACCCTGCACATAGCATGCCCCCCCCCCCTCTCTTTTACAAGCATGCACGCACGAAAACACCTGCCCAAAAGAAAAAGTGATTGTTTCAACTTTCACCCTGCCCCACCACCACCAAAGCCCTCTTCCTTGTCGAGAAGATTTACATGCTCTTTTTTCCCCTCCTGGCCTTTTATGTAGAGACTGTCCCCCTGTACAGATCCTCCTCCCCTCCTCTTCCCTCCCTCCACTCTGTCCCTGCACAAACACAGCTGACAGGAGGTGGAGGCGCTGCTATGACACAGTCGCGTGCCGTCCAACAAATCCCTCTCAATCCCTCAGCCAGAAGGCCCCGAGTGGGCTTGTTTGCATCTTTGAAACTGTCCTTAGTTCTGGAGCGTGTGCATATGTGTGTTTTATGGACTGTGTTTATGCGTCCTGTTCCCTGCGTGCTCATCTTCGCCTCATTGATTCTCCAGTGATTATTTACAATTATATTGTTGCTGTTTGTTCCACGGATCTGGAAGAGAGTTCATCGATTATTGGTTTTAAAAAAGAAAAACAGTGACATACACCGGCTTGATTGACTTGAAGAGCTCATCAGTGTATTGGACATCAATACAAGTTTGTTTTGAGCCAGCGTGTTGCATTCATCAATCCTCTGTGTGATCAGTTTGTCACCTCACATTAATGTATCTGTCTTTTTGGTGAACCAGTCTTCCTATAAATCCATCTTATCTTTTTTTGCTTAGGCAGAAAGTTTCCCCCAAAGATTGCTGCCTACTTAGAAGTATTTATTGTTAAATACAACCGTGTTAGTGACTCCATGAGGCTGTAATTTAGGCTGCATTGTATGCAAGACTAGCTGGTGCTAAGTAAGCATTTTAAGTGTTTTTTAGCATGTGTATAGCTGATAGTGATTATTACTTTTTATGCATTTTATTTTTGGTATAAAGGCAACAGACAACTTGAAACATCATTGTGGCACTCCATTAAAAGTCCAGGTCATCTTATTGGTAGCATCAGAGGATAGGTCAGGGATCGCCAAAGTCATAAAGATTTATCCACTTGACACTATGAATCTGTGTGTCACCTTCAGACTGTCCAAAAACAAGAAATTTGAAGCGTACAACAATTCTTTTAATCAATTGTACATGTGAATATCACTTTGAGGCTATCCAGAAGCTGTTTTGTTTCCACCAGGTCACTTACCTTTCCCTTGTCACGTCTTGTAAAGAGATTGATGTTTGTCTTTGCTGCTGTTAGGATGTTAGAAATAATGCTGACAGACTATTGTCAGGTAAATACAAGCTGCTGGTGGTCTGTTGTCTACCCAATTAAAATTTTTGACAGGCTTTATTTTATTGTTCTTATTTTCAAACTCAGAACCAAAAACACAGTCAGCATACATCTGAAAACAAAAATTTTGTTTGTGCTTTCCTGCTGATATTTCTGTGCAAGTCTGTATTGTTTTCTCCTTGCATTATATCTTGGGGATTGAAGTGAAGCAGTCAATTATGGATGGATTTCCTTTGCTGTGTGGCATTTTAACCAGAGAGACAGCTCTGCAGCTGCTTTTGTGTATGTGTGTGTGTGTTTAACACTATGGGTTAAACACACACACACACTACAGCCCTCCAGCTCTCCTCAGTCCAGGGGGCAGTAAAGTGGTTATCTCTCTCTTTCAGATCCTAATCTGACAGCAGCTCCTGCCTGTTGCCAGGTTACCCCTGGGGCGTCAATCTCCATTTAAATCCTCACTGCCTCCCTGCCCACCCATCAACACCAGCCCTGCGCACCCACCACCACCACCTTCTACTGCCATCCTCCACTACCCTCTTCTCAGACGCCCCTCCACCCCTCCTGAGCCACCCCTCCTCAGCCTTTAGGGTCCACAGTCTACTCCCCAACCCCTCCATCAGCCCCCATTCTGACTGTGATAGTAGCATTAGACTGAATTTACGCAGGATAGCAGGTGACACATGGATGCTTTAGAATCAGCTGGTATGGAGGAAAATATGGAGTCTGTGTTTTGCTGTTGCGAGATCAGTGATGTCGTTTGTCTGGGTGTTCAAAGGGGCAGGTTGTTCCCACCATTCTCTGGCATTCGTCAGCTCAGTGGTCAACAGGGTCTTGTGGAGCAAGGATGTGGGCTGAGAGGGTTTGTTTTAGAGAAGGGCGGCAGACAGGGGGTCTAGGAGCTGTAGGAGGATGTGAGCAGAGGCTGTGCAGCCAGCTCTGCTTCGACACATGAGGGGGAATGATGGAGAGATAGTGGTATCTGAGACTGAGAGAACGCTCCTTTTCTTCTTCTTCTCATTCTCTCTGTCCACTACCAGCTTGTGAATGGAGGCCCATTGTGTATCCTGGAAGGGGCATCTTACATATTGACCCTCACTCAGAGGTCAAAGGGCAGGCAGGGTGGATGAGAGAGAGCATGTAATTGTAGCGCAAACACAAAGACGAGCCCAAGGAGAAGTCCTTCTCTTGTGCCAGCTCAGCCTCAAAGAAGATGCCAGCCTGAGATGGGCAGAATACTGGTGAGCAGGATGCACGTCCTGAGCTCTCTGTGTACAGTACAGCGTCTGTCTGCTTTTTCATGTGACTATATAGGTTGTTGACTGGTTGCGACCCCGAGGCTAAGGAACTTGTTGCATTGTTTTCCATAGAACAGACAAGGAGGCATTGTTACCTTTGGCCTGTTGCACGATAGACAGACAAATAAACATAAAGGCAGATAGTGAGAAGAAAAGGATAAATGTGTCAGGAGAGCTCAGGAATTAATATGTTTTTACTGTTAGCAGATCTTATATTGCTTTCAGCCTCCATGTCATAAAATTTGTTACATAACAAGCAAGTGGTGCAACAACCGATTTAAAAACTGTTAAATGACTTAGTCTTTAAACTTAAAAAAATCATGCAAGTGTTAAATGCATTAAGAATTTTAATTTACTCATAAAGCATTTAAAACAACAACAACAACAACAAAAAACCAACTAAATCTTCAGCAGGACATGACCCATGGTTATATATGGTTATATGGCTATATACCACTTAACATGTTGGAAGAAGATTTTATGTCTTACACTTTAAAATAGCACAGCAGGACCCATAGTTAATCCTGTGTAAGTACAGATATGTAAGAAGCAACATATTACTTTTGGCAATAGTAACTCAGGCCCACTGTAACCACTTCTGAAAAGATGAAGGAGCGAGGAGGCTGTTGGTAAAGCAAATGAAAAAAAAAACAAAAACCTTGTTTATACATATACATGTAAGTCCTTTATATCATGAATGCGTTAAAAAGGAAACTATAATATTTACAACATTGAAGGATTGAATGACGGTAATTTTAAAATTATGGACAACAATCTTGTGAGTATGCTACAATTTATGTTCATACTGAATGATTCTGACCTCAGAACATTTAGTGCTACTGTACAGCCCAGATGCATTAAGTGCATACTTAATGTGCCCTTTATTAACAAAGTAAAAAGCAAGGGAATGAAGGTGTGTGTAGCCCATTGGAGTTATGTACAGGAGCCAGATGTTTGTGTTTTGGGGTTTGGTGTTTATGTTTTTTTGTTTGTTTGTTTGTATTTTGGGGGGGGGGGGGGGGGGGTTGCATAATTGTCTAATATAAGCATAAGTGTCTGAATGATTTTTGAAAGAAAAAGAATTCTGCAAAGGCTGTATCTGCAGGAGCCATCTTTAGTGTTTTTGAACTGATCCCAGAGGAGCTTTGGATAGAGTTGTGTGTGTGCTGGAGTCTCCTCTGCATTTATGTGTGACTGTAGTTCACTTGGCCCACTCCTGGTCAGTGTGTCAGTCAGTCTGTCGTGTGAGAGGGCAAGCTCGGTGCATCTGAAACCTCTGGGCTGACGGCTGGCGGGCATTGCTCAGCCACCGGTGCTTCGCTTGGCTGATTGATGTGGGCCTGTTTGAAGTCCTCTCGGGGAGAATGAGCTCCATTCATAAGCTGCTGCAGTCGTCCGGCCCCACCACTCGCTGCCATCCCTCTGCTCTGTTAACAGCTGAAATGCTACACTGCTCAGAGCTCATGCTGGTATGAAGCTGAGGTGGACACAGAGCAATATGATAGATAGCCTCAGGACATTCTCCATCTATGATGAGCTGCAGCCTGTTGTGGCTTTATTTCCTGGTTCTCTGATTTGAATATACTGTGCAGAATCTAAAAATACAACCATCTCTGACCACAGTTACCTTTGACATTCACCGGTGGATTTGTGAATTGGCCATCTCACAGTAATATATATCCCTTGGCAAACATACCAGACCTTTTTGTTATTGATTCACTCGCCTATTATAATCTTATTTAGTCTGCACTGATAGTAGCAGTTAACTTTAGCGGGTTATTGCTTTACAGCATTTTTATTTTCCCATTAGGAGAAACTTCTTGTTTATTTCATTTTTCAAAGTTGGGACAAGCACCAGTTTCTTACAACACAAAGATATTTAGATATTTAGGAGAATGAACATATAATGCTAAAAGATTGATTTAAAACATGAGTTCAGTATTAAGATTATTTATTTGTTTTTTTAAAATATATATATATATATGTATATGTATTAGGGGTGCAACGATATTCGTATCGATATTGAACCGTTCGATACAGTGCTTTCGGTTCGGTACGCATATGTATTGAACAATACAAAATTTTTAATTTATTTTATCAACTTTCCTTCTGACGATGCTGTCTGTGTTGAAGCTCAGTGAATCTGCGTTCGACTACTCCGCCTAGGCTCGACAGTGCAGCCTAGGCGGAGTAGTCGAATGCAGATTCACTGAGCTTCAACACAGACAGCATCGTCAGAAGGAAGAGCGCAGGGCAAGCTAGTGAGACAGAAGTTAAGCTCACCTTGCAACATGGACCTCCCCCACCCTCATTCAGATCTGGCATTTGGAATTATTTTGGTTTTCATGTGACGTATGACCCTGAAGGTAAGCGAGTCATGCACTAAAGTAAAACAGTATGTTGGATGTGCCATGCAATGCTCAATTACATGGGTGGGAACTAGTGTGTTAGCGCAGTTAGCTCGTTAACGTGTTGGCCGTCTAGCCCCATGCACGGGGCGATCGGCGGTAGCTCGTTAACGGAGATTTGCCGTGTTGTGGCGTTAAGGTCATTTCAACGAGATTAACCTGAAAGCACTAGTGGGAACACAACGAATATGACTGCACATTTACGCCGACATCATCCTAGTGCAAAGACAAGTGGAAGCAGAAAAAAAACAAGCAAGCATGCTACTAACTTTAGCCGAGTCATTTAGACAGCTGTTAGCACATGATTCTCCTTATATGTTTAATATGCTGCTGAGAATATAGCCCAGAAGAAGCGGATAGTATAGCTTTTATTTTGGAAAGAGCCATTTCTCTGTAATAAACTCTCTTTTCCAAAGATGAGTGATTCCTCAATCAGATACAGGGCTCGCAATATCGCTAGCCCGACGTCCCGGGGCTAGCGATCTTTTCAGTCGGGCTACCAAAATCTATCTCTGCCCTGCCCGTCGGGCTATTGTAGGAAAAATATATGTCAATGCTTTTGCATTCTTTCAGAAATGTAGCTGGGTAATTATGTCATTGGCATCGGTGAGCCACTGTCAATATGTGACATATTGAAATCGCGTTTGAATTTGCGCTTGTTTTTTTGCTTTCACTTTGCAATGACAGCACTGATCTGTGAGTGATGATAATTTGTGCACCAATTCCTCTGACATCGTCTTATTAATTGGTAGCTTACTATGCAAACATGACAAGTGAAATCTCCCGCAGCAAGCTTAAACATGTGAGAGGTTGATCGCGCAGAGAATCGCTGAGCTTATGTGAGTGCGTGTGTAAAAGCAGCAGGATATATATTTGACTACGATGACCTTCACAGACAGATATATATTTTAGTTCTGCTGAGCCAAATAAGACAGGTCAGGGTGAAGAAGTGACAGCCAAAGAAAAGCTTACCACAAAACGGAGAAGTTATGACAAATCAGACTATAAGGCAAAAAGAAAGTGCAGCTTTATGGTTTCATGGACAAAAGAATTTCTGTGGCTGCAATATGACGAGCTAAATAACCAGGGCTGCACATAAGTGGTCCGCAGGTGCGCATTCGCTGTCAAAATAAAAAACACGCACAAGGGTTAGGGTTAAATTTAAAAACTGTACTTTTGAGTTAAAATATATATTTATAATTTTAATAAATGACAAATTAAAAAGGCATGAACATTTTTTTTGTATCGAAAAAATATCGAACCGTGACACCAAAGTATCGAACCGAACCGAACCGTGAATTTTGTGTATCGTTGCACCCCTAATATATATATATATATATATATATATATATATATATATATATATATGTATATATATATATATATATATATATATATATATATATATATATATGTATATATATGTATGTATGTATGTATATATGTATATATATATATATATATATATATATATATATATATATATATATATATATATATATATATATATATAGTAAGGGTTCCATCTCCTTGCAACTCGGAAAGTTTTTGGTTCACCTGTGATTGTAATGTATTTTTTATTTATGTATTTATTTTGCTGTTGGGGACTAGTTGCTGGTAGTTGCAGTCACTGCCTGATGGGAGGCAGCCTGTCTTGAAGCAGTCACGATCTGACTTGGACTCCCTGCAATTATTCTCAGACAGACTGTTGAAAGTCTGCAAATAATTGCCTTCTTCCCCTGAAGGGAGGGAGCATGTAATTCCTGTTCCTGTTGTTTGTTTGTCTGTCTGTCTGTTTGTTAGCAGCCCAGCATCCACAGTTTTCACGATATCATTTGGAAATTTTGTGCGATTGTAGATACCAATAACAACTTCATCTTATTTAATTTAGGATAAAATCGGGTCAAGGTCACACCAAATGTGAAGATCAGTAGAAACATATATTACGATAAGTATATTACCCCATAGTATGTAACAGTATACCAGCCCTTGGGGTACACGAGTACTTGGCTGAGCAGTTGACCTTGACCTTGATTATTGGTGCCCAAAGTTGAACTTGAAAAAAAAAAATCAAAAAAACATATCAAGTAATATATCATACGAAAGGGCATGGAGAGAGCTGTACGACAACTTAATTTTTTCCTACAATGTCACAATGATGCCATAAAGTTTTGCAAAATCACACACTTTATCAATATATCTTCAAATTTCACGTTTTTGCAGCTTTTAGAAGACAAATATTTCAGCCAGTTCTGCTCTAATAATGTTGGTAAAGATATCAACAATACACCATTTTAGTATTTAATGCTTCAAGATCATAGGTCAAAGGCCAGGATCACATGACTTAAGGAGAAGCTTTTGTTTCCACTGGATCATAAAGCATGAACGTTTTTCCCTTCAGGGGGTGTTATGCACTCTGTGTGCTCTTCTATATCCTGCGATCCATCTGAGTCAGTCTGCACCAATAACCCGTCTCTGACATGTCACTTTGCACTGGACTCAAGTGGTTACCAAATGGTTGTATTCTGGTGATGTAACAATCAAGGTCATTGACCACCTTTGTCATTTTGTAGTTAGATTGCAGTCATGCAGCAGCTATATCACTATTAGTGGAAGAATTTGTGAATTTCTGTTTCAAACATACAAGGTTCTGGCTGGATTTCATTTTTGTGTATGCAAACAGCAGTAGATTTGCAACAGATGGCAACAGATTTACAATTTTTGCTGATTTATCACAGTTAACAACCATACTACCACAACCAGATTGTCACTGGTCAGAAAGTCACTCTGAAGATGACAACTGACAGCAAGCAGCGATTTCAAAGGTAACAAGATCGCAAATTCATTGCATGGGGTTGTAAAATAATAATTTTGGTTGAAACATTATTCCCCTAGAATGACTGTAGCATAAAATAAGCTAACTCACTGCTGCGACATGTCATACATGCATCAGAGTGGGTTCAATGGTTTCATCTCACTTTCTTAAAAAGAGTAAAATGTTGAACTTTTCCTGTAATATCTGTGATTATTTCAGTAAATAAACAAATAAATACACTGTGAGCTAAGCTGCCATTTCTTCACGTGTCTTGTGTTGTGTGCACATACATGCACCTGGTCATAAAAGTGTTTCTCTTGTGTCCTCTTGGATCTGGCATATATGTGCATGGGTCCTTGAAATCTCTATCAGAGAGATCTGCTGTTGACAGGCAGAGCCGAGGTCAGTTCCTGGCCCTCTCACCACGCTTTGTCTGTGGGATCCCAGGAATGCACAGGAATGTGGGCTCCGACAGGTGGCGAGGTCCACCTCACAAACAGACACACTCAGACACAACTGCACCCCCCACCCACCCACCAACCGTTAACTTACTTTTTCTCCCTCTGCTAGTTCGTCCTTCTCCGCTACACCTCTCTCCCTCAGTCTGTATCTGAAAAATAAATGTCAGCAAACTGCTCTCCTGTTTTCTGCCTGCGCAGTCAGGCACAAAAATGTAATAAGAACGGGAGTGCGGGCATCTCCTTTTATGTTTTCTTCTCTTGGCAATTTTCTTCTACCATCAGATCTGATTTTTGTTTGGACTCCACTGTCACCACATACAGGCAGACGTTCCCGTTCTCCCGCAGAAGGACTGCCAAGATGTTTCAGGTAAAACCAGACCCCTCGTTCAAAACTCTGGTTCATCTAATCTACCCCAGCATGGAGCCAGACAGATACAAACTGGAGAAATAACCTGTTTCAAGTAGCGCTGGATAAAACTGAGAAAACCCTTTGCTGTCAGCGCCCCCCCAATCATCCTACCACCCTCTTCCCTTCATTCAGCTTGTTATCATCAGTTAGATTATTGCTCCTGTAGAAACCTGGGGCTCCCTTGGGCTCCTCATGCTGCCAAATACAAAGTAAGAGCAAATTATTTATATTCACTTGCAATAACAACAAAAACATTAAGTTAGCACCCAGGTGTTAGCTATCATATGCTTGTTGAAAAAGTGGCCTTTTCTTTTTAGATATACCAACACTATAGATCCCAGTGTGAGTTACTGTGGTAGGACTCGACTTAAGCGGTCAAAGAAGTGCAGGAGACTGATGGTGTCCAGTGTAGCAAGTGATTTATTCACCATTCTGTGGCCCAAGAATATTTACAAAGAAACAAATAAGAAACTCAACTCTATAATAAACTCAATTCAAATAAACATAACTGAACTTAAATCAACGGAAATTAAGGTCAAACTGCACACAGCTACACTGACCTGAACCCTTCTTCTGAAACACCTGAGTTCGTCTGCTTAAATAGTCCCCTTAATCAAACACTTTCTCCTCTGGACTATTCCATTCAGTAGGTAGGTGAGATGAACATGATTATATTCATCCTCTACTACTCCTCTTGACTGGCAACATAAACTCTGGTGTAATCAATACATATCACAACATTAAATCTATTTCTTTATAAACCCTTTAAAATCAACTTTATTAAATTATAAGAATTCTTCCCCTCCTGCCCTTGGTCTCTTCCTGTGACCTCAGATGAACCCAGAAGGTATAAAGCAGGAAGTAGAACTACATTTCCTCCTTTTGCTTCTGGAAGACAGGTAGGTAAAGGTAAGTTCAAACAATACAAATTAACAGTTGAAATAAATAACATGTTAACTTAACAAACTTGCATGAATTGATTTAAACCAAGATGTTATATTATATAATCTGTAAAAGTGCAGAACATAAACAAACCCGGGATAGTAGATGTTTGCCTATTGCAGATTACATGTGAAATATGGTTAAATCAAAACAAGAATGTTAACTAAGAATGTAGACAAATGGTCTTCTCACCCACTTTGTCACACTCCCCCCCCCCCTTAAGACCGTTACTCCTCTGAGTCACGGGACAGGAAATCAGCAATGACATTCTTATGTCCCGGTCTATACTGGACCTGGAAACGAAAAGGCTGGAGAGATAAATACCATCTTGTTATCCTGGCATTAGTGTCTTTCATATTATGAATCCATTGCAAAGCACGATGATCAGTCTCAAGAACAAACTCTTTCCCAACAAGATAATATCGCAAGGTGTCTAGAGCCCATTTAATCGCCAGTGCCTCCTTTTCAATGGTCGAATACCTCATTTCCCTTGGAAAAAGTTTTCGACTGATGTACTGGACAGGCAACTGCTGCCCTTCCTCTCCTTGCAGTAAAACAGCTCCCAGACCCACCTCAGAGGCATCTGTTTGTACTGTGAATGGAAGGTTAAAATCTGGACACTGCAAAACAGGTTTCTGACACAAACAGTCTTTCAAATCATTAAATGCATCCTCAGCATCTTTCGTCCACCTGATCCTTGTAGGACTAGATTTTCTTGTCATGTCAGTCAATAAAGCTGCTCTTGAGGAAAAATTTGGAATTAGTCGACGATACCAACCTACTAATCCCAAAAATGATCTCAACCTTTTCTTTGTGTTTGGCAAGAGTGCTGCAGCAACTGCATCCACTTTTCCAACCTGAGGGCGAATGCCTCCACCCCCTATTACATAACCCAGGTACTGCACCTCGGGCTTGGCGATGTGACATTTCTTGGCATTTATGACAAGTCCAGCATTTGCGATACGTCGAAACACATCAGCAAGATGTTTCAGATGATCTTCCCATGTACCACTATAAACAACAATGTCATCAATGTAGGCAGCTGCATATTGTTCTGCACCCTTCAACACTCGATCCACCAACCTTTGGAATGTAGCTGGTGCTCCATGCAAACCAAAGGGCATCACTGTGAATCTAAACAGTCCACTCGGCACTCTGAATGTTGTTAAGTCCTTAGATGAGTCTGTCAAGGGAACCTGCCAATAACCTTTACAGAGGTCAAGGGTAGTCAGAAATTTAGCATTTCCCAAACGATCAATTAGTTCATCAACCCTCGGCATTGGATAAGGATCAAAAGCAGACACAGAATTTAACTTGGAAAAGTTTACACAAAATCTAAGCTTAGGATCATCTTTCTTTGGTACAAGCATAACAGGGCTACACCACTCACTGTGCGATGGCTCAATGATTCCTGCAGCCAGCATCTCCTCCAGCTCACTTTTCAACTCAGGCAATAGCTTAGCTGGGATACGGCAAGTGGTATCTCTAATTGGCCGTTGGTCTGGAGAATGCAAAGTGATTTTGTGTTCAATGAGGTGTGTACGACCTGGCTTTAGACTGAAGAGTTCTTTGGTCATAAGTGATTGCACCTCCTGACGTCTTTCCAAAGGCAAATGGTTTAAATCTGGAAACACAGTTTTGACAGCTGAAGAAGGGAAGTACTGCTCCTGAGGCTCTTCCTCATCCACAACTGTACGTGCCCACATGGATGTTGAGTCCTGTGGCTGGTCAGTCCACTCTTTCAAAAGATTGACGTGGAACACTTGATGATTCTTTCGACGGTTTGGTAAATGAAGCTCATATGTGACTGGGCCTGTCTTCTTTGTGATTTCATATGGCCCCTGCCACTTTGCAAGAAGACTGCTCTCAGAAGTTGGCAAAAGTAGAAGAACTTTCTGTCCCTCACGGAAGACTCTTCTTGACACTTTATCATATTTGTTTTTGCTGCTGTTGCACATGGGCCAGATTGTTATTAGCAAGTTCTTGGAAATGTTCTAGCTTGTCTCTCATTTTGAGGACATGTGAGAATTCACTAAACCTCCGCTCTGACATCGAACCCTCCCAAGCTTCTTTCAGAACATCCATTGGACCTCTGACAGGATGCCCATAAAGTAGCTGGAATGGTGAAAACCCAGTAGAACTTTGTGGAACCTCTCGGTAGGCAAATAACAAAAATGGGAGCCATTGGTCCCAATCTGACCCTGTTTCATTCACAAATTTCCTGAGCATTGATTTTAAGGTCTTGTTAAATCGCTCCACAAGGCCATCAGTCTGTGAGTGATAGGGACTGGTCTTGACACCCTGGATCCCTAACAAACTATATACTTCTTTAAGCATCTTAGAAGTGAAATTGGTCCCCTGATCTGTGATGATTTCTTTTGGGATACCTACTCTGGAAAACAACTGAATCAGGCAGTTAACAATCTGACGAGCCTTTATTTTCTTCAGGGGGAAGGCTTCAGGATATTTTGTGGCATAGTCACAAACTACAAGTATGTACTTATGACCTGCTTTACTCTGTTCTAGTGGGCCAACAATGTCCATGGCAATGCGTGAAAAGGGTGTATCAATGATGGGCATACTGATAAGCGGAGCTCTATCTGCTTTCCTGCCTGGAGCTGTTAACTGGCACTGTGGGCGAGCTTTACAGTATTGTACCGTATCACTGAACTGTTGGGGCCAGTAAAATCTGGGAATCATTCTAGAAAATGTTTTAGATTGTCCCAAATGTCCTGCCCAGGGAATGGAATGACTCATTTTCAAAATGGTAGATCTCAAACTCTGGGGGATCACCAACTGGTCACCAATCTTGCTACGGCGATGCAACAAATCTCCCTTAACCACAAACACTTCTGCCTTCCCTCAACTGTAGTTGACTCTGGAACACATTTAGAGAACAATGGTTTAAGTGTTAGATCCTCTTTCTGAAGCCTAGCAACCTGACTAGCACTGGGGAGAGACTCAGTCTTTAAAGGATCTAAAATGTGTTCAGCTACTCTTGTTCCCTTCACCTTTTCATGTCTTCTCTGTCTCTTGCTCTTTTTTGGTTTAGAACGAGTGCTAGACTCGTCCAATGGTGCATCCTCATTTGCAAAAGGTAATTCATCCCAACCCAAAGCATTAACCTGTAGCTCCTTAGCTTTTGACCTTGTGACCGCTAACAAACTTTCAACGGTTTCAGTCTGACAGGGATGCTTGGCTATTAGCTCTGTGAGTATTGGGAGATCACGGCCCAACACCACTTGATAAGGCAGCGTTTGCAGCACTCCCACTGAAAGAGTGTAACACTGGCCTTCTACTTCAATTGCAACTTCAGCAACTGGGTATGATACCTTATCACCATGAATACAGCACACATCCACTGTTGCTCCTGAAAAGATCACATCCCTGGGAAGACTGTCTTGTCTAACCAGAGAGCGATTACTTCCTGAATCTAACAGAGCTACACAGGGTTTGTCTTCAACAAATACCCCAATTGATGGCTCACGTTGCTGACATTCAATTTCATTTTTGTGATTCTCACTGACTTCAGTTTGTCTAGCAGAACACATGTAATTTTTTACTAACAGACATCTTTGTACACTGAGCTTTAAGATGACCTATCTGACCACACAAATGACATGCTTTATTGGTTTTATTTTTTGTCTCAGATCTGGCAGGATCTGAGTTATACCAGTTCTGTCTTGTGTGCTTAACTTTCAAGTCAGGGCCACCACCTAACTTGTTGAATGGCACGTTGGAATTTGACTTAACTGGTGTGAAGTCTTTTGATGGTCGACGAGCTGCTAAGAAAGCTTCAGCCAGTTCTGCTGCTTCCTTGGAAGTCTTTGGGTTACGTTCCTTAACCCACGTCCGAAGATCAGGATTCAAAACCTTGAGAAACTGTTCCATGATGATGGCGTCTCCGATTTGATCCTTTGTCTTTGTTTCAGGATTCATCCACTTGATGTACAACTCCTTTAGGCGGACCTGCAGCTCCCTTGGTGTTTCCTCTGCTCCAAAGGTACTAGAACGAAACCTCATTCGATAGGTGTCAACACTTATTTCATATTTCTGCAAGACAGCACACTTTTGCATAGTCCATAGTGTCATCAATATCCATGGCTACATAAGCGGAACGTGCTTTACCAGCTAGCAGTGGTGCTAGGTGAAGAGCCCACTCATCTCGCGGCCACTGGCAAGCATGAGCAATTCTTTCAAAGGTGATTAAATAATGTTCAATGTCCTCACCTTCATTGTAAGGTTGCATTTTTGGCCCCTTCCAGCCTGAATGTCTCACCAGTGTTGAAAGCTGTGCCTCACTGCGTTGATGTGCCGGCTCCAAGTCAAGCCTATTTGATTCTTGTGTGCTGGCAGATGGTTCTGGAGTAGGTGCTCTCGAAGAAGCCGATGTAGATGCTTGTACTTCAAGTAACTGATGCTCTAGATTGCCATGCTGCATCTGCTGTTGAAGCTGGGCAAACTGATGCCGGATTTGCCTCCATCTATCATCCTGGCGCTTGTGCTCTTGCTCCAGTTTAGCATCACGTTCAGCCTGCTGTTGCATCAGAGTTTGCAAAAGTTTGGACAATTCAGCCACATTCTCTTGTCCAGAAATATGGCCACTTATTGCCCCTTGTTGGTCGCTGCCATCTTGTAAATCATCTGCTTCACATTCTGGAACATGCCCTCTCTTTGCTCGGGTAGACATCTTCTCCACTCCTTAATTGGCCTGGAATCCCACTGCTGCTGCCACCAAATGTGGTAGGACTCGACTTAAGCGGTCAAAGAAGTGCAGGAGACTGATGCTGTCCAGTGTAGCAAGTGATTTATTCACCATTCTGTGGCCCAAGAATATTTACAAAGAAACAAATAAGAAACTCAACTCTATAATAAACTCAATTCAAATAAACATAACTGAACTTAAATCAACGGAAATTAAGGTCAAACTGCACACAGCTACACTGACCTGAACCCTTCTTCTGAAACACCTGAGTTCGTCTGCTTAAATAGTCCCCTTAATCAAACACTTTCTCCTCTGGACTATTCCATTCAGTAGGTAGGTGAGATGAACATGATTATATTCATCCTCTACTACTCCTCTTGACTGGCAACATAAACTCTGGTGTAATCAATACATATCACAACATTAAATCTATTTCTTTATAAACCCTTTAAAATCAACTTTATTAAATTATAAGAATTCTTCCCCTCCTGCCCTTGGTCTCTTCCTGTGACCTCAGATGAACCCAGAAGGTATAAAGCAGGAAGTAGAACTACATTTCCTCCTTTTGCTTCTGGAAGACAGGTAGGTAAAGGTAAGTTCAAACAATACAAATTAACAGTTGAAATAAATAACATGTTAACTTAACAAACTTGCATGAATTGATTTAAACCAAGATGTTATATTATATAATCTGTAAAAGTGCAGAACATAAACAAACCCGGGATAGTAGATGTTTGCCTATTGCAGATTACATGTGAAATATGGTTAAATCAAAACAAGAATGTTAACTAAGAATGTAGACAAATGGTCTTCTCACCCACTTTGTCACAGGTACATTTATTAAAAATGCAGGTGTGAATAATAGCAATGATTGCTCCATTCAATTAAGCTTCCCAGTAAGCAAAATCCTGTGAAGTGGCTCACATGTATGCAAGTTTTCAAAGCAAGCCTGCTTTGAAAACATTACACCAGCTGCATCGGTGTTCGTGTGTCCAGTTTAAGAAAATATTTGTGCAATTAGTATTACAGAGTTATAATTAATTTCAATGTTTTGATTTATTTGTTTGTTTTTTGTTTTATATCAACACAAATCTTATTTTCCTTTTAATTAATGTGAAAAAATCACTTCGTCTTTTTTTTTTATATCAAAACAATGAGAAAAATTGAAGATTCTGTTTTTTACATGTCTACAGGCACTGCAAATAACTAAGCACAGACAAAAAATTATAGAATAATAGCAGCTATTTTTCATTTATAGCTTTTCACTAAACCGCCTGTTGTGTCAAGCTTTTGACATTTTTTTTTAGGATGGAATTGGTCTGCCTTGTCTTTTTCCATGGAAAAAATTTTGCAAGTGAAACACCACAGAGTTATTTAATACACTTTCACTGACAACTTTCACTGAGCTGTCCTGGGTGCACCTCATCTCTCATCCTACGACAGCTGGTATGGACTTCTATTCCAGCCCCGGCAATCCTGAACTGGATAAGTGGCTGTGAAAAATAAAAGTGATAAGAGTAGAAGAGAATGGTAAATGGTATAAATGGCCTGTATTTGTATAGCGCTTTACTTAGTCCCTAAAGACCCCAAAGCGCTTTGCACTACATTCAGTCATCCACACATTCACACACACATTCACACACTGGTTGGATAAAAAATGAAACAATTCAATTCAATCTTTATTGGCAGACTACATGTCCATAAAAACAAGACAAGAAACACACACACACACAACTCCCCCCCCCCCCCCCACACACACACACAACACAAGGTATACCATTAAATATATGTATATAAATAAGTATATAAAGCATTTGTAAAAATATAAAACCATAATATACATAAAACACAATTACTTAAAATAAATCAATAAATACACAAACACTTTAACCAGTGCTTTCTGAGACTGGATGAGTAACGGGAACCACTCACTGTCGGATCTGTAAGTGCTAAAATTATACTGTTACTCGAACCATCCAGTCGTTCTCTAAAACTGAACATTAACTTTCTTAAAAGTGCTTTAAAAGTCCAGACACCCACAGCTACAAACATCTGACTGGCACTACCACTTCTAGGTATCCTGCAAAGGATTCTCATCGCATCATTATATGCAACATGCAGCTTCTGCATGCTACATTGTTTGTAGGATGACCACAAGGGGGCAGTATATAGCGGTGTGCAATACGCTTTAAACAAAGCCACTTTAACTGGAAGTGAACAAAAGCTGAATTTGCGTGCAATAGTATTTGCCTGCACATAGAGCTTACATCGTTGTCTGTATATGTCATCATCATCATTCATTTGCTCAGTAATAAAGTGACCGAGGTATTTCACCTTTTTATGAACTTCAAGAGTTTTTTGTGCCAGTTTAAACAAAGGGAAATTTAGCTGTTTATCCTGCTTGGTTCTACATATCAAAACAGCACTTTTAGCAGCATTGTACTCAATGTCATATTGCACACCATATTCAGTACAGACATTAAGAAGATCCTGTAACCCAGCACTGCTTGGACTAAAAACAACCAGGTCATCTGCATACATAAGATGATTTATCAGTGCTTCACCTAATATACACCCAGTGTTACAGGCTCTCAGCTGTATGGACAAATCATCGACATATAAATTAAATAAAATTGGAGACAAAATCCCACCCTGTCTGACACCATTGCTGACACCAAAGGGGGCAGAAATACTGCTTCCCCATTTAACCTGCATGTTCTGATGAGCGTACCAGTAAGAGAGAATCCTCACGATGTATTGAGGAACTCCCCATCTCTTCATTTTATCAAAAAGTTTTCTGTGGTTCACTCGATCAAAAGCCTTAGAGGCATCAATGAAACACATGAGGACAGATGAATTTTTAGCCCTGTACAAACTGACTATTTCCTTGAGTGCATATATGCACATGTCAGTGCCGTGCTTTGGTTTAAAGCCAAACTGATTATCCAGAGAAGAGATGAACACACTAACTCTATCAAACAGGATTCTTTCTAACACCTTAGATAAAATACTGGCTAGTGCAATCGGCCTGTAATTATCCAAACAGCTCACTTTTGCAGCTTTGTCTTTCATAACTGGTACCAGTAAAATACACAGCATTGAGTCTGGTAATATGCCATGAATCATAAACCCAGTGAAACAGAGTGCTAAAAGAGGAGCTAGCCTTAAACTAGCATGTTTTAAATGTTCTGAGGTGATGTGATCCAAACCAGAGGATTTATTATCAGACAACCTATGAATGGCTTCATATACTTCATGTGTCCTTACACTTATTGTGTCATTACTCATGTCAAGATTGTCCTCATATGGATCACTTTTTATACAGTTAAACAACACACTGTAATGCTGTCTCCATGATGCTGCAATGTTATCTGCCCCAGAAACACCTTCAACAGTTGATGGTAGAGATGGTTTACAGTTATTAAGAGCTTTCACCTCTTTCCAAAAATCTGCCATATTATTACACAACATTTTCCTGGCCAAAGAATCTGCTCTCAGCATTTGCTCATTTTTAGTTATAAAGCGAACAGCGTACTTATATCTGGCATTCGCACATTTTTTCTGTTCAAATTCTGGGCCTTGTTTAGGTCTTCCAGCCATGGCCCAACATTTATAAGCTATGCGAGCTTCATCATGGTACATGGATACATGTTCTTTCCAGCCAGGTCTGATGTTAGGTTTCTTATGCTTATATTGTTTATCAAGCAGTGTACCACTTTCATGCAGAGCAGTCACTATATCATCATACATGGAGCAGAGTAAATGTTTATGCACAGCATTCTTACAGTTAACATCCTTGCACAAAATAGCTTCTTTCGGCAAAGAAATGTTGTTCAGATGTATATCGGTATTACTATGATAAGCTAAGAAATCATCTTCACTACAAGCTGACCAGTCTAATTTTACACTGGTAGCAATATTAGCAATATTGTTTCCAGTTGTTGCTGGCATTTGTTCCACATTCACAGTAAAACCAAAAGGTATATGATCTGACACAGTTACCTCATACCTAATAGTCATGTTTGCTAAAGCTGCATGTCCATCAGCTGTACAGATACAGTGGTCCAGCCATGATGTACTATGCCAGGCTTCACTTATGTATGTATAGCTATCTGCAGGCAGTAACACTTTGGTAGACAAGATAAGATTATTAACTTGACAAAAATGAGTTAAGTGGTCAGCAAACTGAGAACTGCTGTCTGTGAGATCAGCATTAAAATCACCCAAAACATATATGCTGTAAGTATCATTGTCTTGAATAAATGCATTAATAAAAGCCAGCCTACTGAGGTATTCTTGCTCATTTTGACAAGATTCATAGGGAGTATAAATATTAAGAATGATAAAACTACTATTGTTCTGTGTATATTGTATACCAATACACCAGTCTACATCCAGTCTAATGGGCTTTATCACAGGGTCTATTTTTTTGTCCCAAAGCACAGCAACCCCTCCAGGTATTCTGCCTCTGACTATAGCTGTGCTGAGATCAGTTGTTGATTCCCCCACTCCCAAAAAACTTGCATTTAGACAGTTAAGTTTTCCCAGGTCCTGTTTGGACAACCATGTCTCCTGCAAGCATAAAATGTCACATTCTGCAAGCAGACTGTCCACAACAATCCGTCGAGCTTTGTCCCCTGCACTCTGTCCCAAACGTAGACCACGACAGTTGTAAGATAATACCCGAATAGACATCTTCATGTTGATACGTTGGTACCAAAAGGTGCAGTTATCTCCCCTGCTGGATCCACTGAGCTTGGCACCACCGTACCGGGCTTACGAGGTTCATAAAAACGCCGGACCAGAGCCCCTTCAGGCCAGAGTTCAGGATTGTACATTTCACCCACATCATTACATTCAGCAGTAACCTTGAAAGAGCTGAACCTGCTACGTTTACTAGCAATTTTTTGACAGGTCACATCTCTTTTAAGTTTCTCTCTCAAATACAGAGCAAGAGTTTCTGCATCTACATCCAGGGCAAATTTAGTGGCAAACACGCTCACCAATTTAGTTTTCACAGTTCTGATTGTACTCACAGCTCCAGTGCCGATAATCGATACAGGTCCAGGCCTCTTATTGTGTCCAGTGGTAGCAGCATGCATTCCTGAACCTGAATTAACCTTCTCCAGCTTGAGACGAGGCTTGCCATTTTTCACAACTTTACTCCATTGTGGAGAGCATGTAGAAAGCACTGTCTCAACGGGATCCTCCGTTGTTGCTGTAGTTTCCATATTACGGCCTCAGGCTGTCGTCGGAGCCCGATCTTGACCACATAGCAACATCTCCGGACAAAACGCTGACACTGTGCTTGTTGTCCCAGTCCTTGAAGCAGCCAAAGCTCCGGCTCCCTGCCTTCCGCGCGGGC
Organism: Aulonocara sp. 'chitande type north' Nkhata Bay; assembly: GCF_057382095.1. NCBI lineage: Eukaryota > Metazoa > Chordata > Actinopteri > Cichliformes > Cichlidae > Aulonocara > Aulonocara sp. 'chitande type north' Nkhata Bay. The sequence continues at coordinate 23,514,686 of NC_141348.1, forward strand.
CGCCTTTACTTCGATTCCCCCACCGCTCCTCTGCGTGTTTCCCCAGGGGAAAGTGGGAAGCGGTCCCCGACCCCTGAGCATTCAGCATAACAGGCTCAGCCGGTACCTCAGGCTGACACTCAAGAACAGTCACACGTTGGTCGACCTCCACAGCATTGGTCACAACTTGCTCGCAGACATCCGCCTGTAGTTTAACTACATGTTTTAAAGAAAATGAAAAATACAGTTAATGAAAAATCATACAATTCAAGTTGTTTTGGGGTTGTTGTTTTTTTTTTTTAACTTTTCTTTGTTTTTAATCTTGTCAGTGTGACGTGTCTCAACAGTCACACTGACAAAGTTTGGGACGAAGTTTACCTCAAGAACTTGAAGCATCTGAAGCAGCTCCTCTAACTATGGACTGCAGTGACAAAGACAGCCAGTCTCTGTCAGACATTACAGATTGTAATTTTGCATTGAAGCATCCTTGGAGTACATTTGCATTATGATTTGATTTTCATTTTCCTACATGTAGAGATACATATAGTACACAGTGTATTCAAATAGAACATATCTGCAGCCTTGTCTCCTTCCTCGCTCTTCCTTTAGTACAGTGCGGCATCTGACAACCTCTTGGTCTCTATTATTGGATCACTTCAGGGGGGGAACCAGAGCCATTCAGGCCACCTTTGACACCATCTTCAGCACTGTCCTGCAAGACTTCTGTGTCCTCTGATTAGATTTGACTCCTCAAATTGAATCTTCCTTGGAAACAAACACCCCTTTATGTACATGAACATGCACACAAACAAACTGGATACTGAAACCCTACTTAGTTGATTGTTTGCGCAGTGACTCTTATTCACAGTAAAAGCTGCTAATAGGGGCAAATTACTGCCAACAACTTAGAAATATCAAGTACCTAACTGCTTGGCCATAATATAGTTAACTGTTGACCAATCCAATTATGGGCCTGAGAGGGCCGAGTGGAGCCAGGGAGGAACGGATGGGATGGAGAGAGGGGTGTGCCAGCCTCAGGGGACAGGGGAGTGGAAGGTACCTGGCTTCTAGGCTGCTGACTGTCACTGTTTGGCTGTAATTGGATTTGGAGTGGACCACAGGGTAGAGTTGCCCCTGACATCCATACTTAAGCAGGCTATGTTATCTTATCAGTTTTTATTAGCTAACATAAAACAGCTTAGTGTCTCTTATTCCCGGTGTGTCATAAAATAAGCTTTCTTTAGTCTCATTTTAACTTGTGAGGACAATTTAGATTTCCCTGAGCTGCACTGTGTGAAAGATTGCAATTTAGGAGGCAGAAAGTGATTCTTCAAACCAAAACGCTGAAGATAATTAAACAATTCAAAGAGCACTTTTAAGGTTAAGGTAACAAAAACCCTCCAAAACCTTTAAATCTGTTGAGGACCGCGGCATGTTTGTTTTTCTTCTGCTGGGTGAGACATTAGACTGGTGGTGACCTAGGAGGTCAGCAAGAACACAGCTCTCAGCTCACCGGGTCAACTTTGTTTGACGTCGGGAAATATTAGAGCAGTGACTCAAACCAGGGCCGTTAATCTAAGCTAATGCAAGTTTGATGCAGCTGTATTTCTCCCTCTATCTCCACTTCATTTAACCTCCATTACCTCGGCATCGTTTCCTCATTCCACGTCCCTGTCCCTCCTTACCTCCCTCCCCCACCTCCCCCCGCTGTCTCCCCATGGTGTTCTGTTCAACTGTCTCCATTACTCGGACCCCCCCCCCCTCGTTCCCTCCCCGGCACCGCTCCCCTTAGGCATCCCAAACCTCATTTACACAGATATGTTTAGCCAGCACAGGAAGCAACCCGTGCCCTTAACAAAATTACCGTCCAGCCAGCGAATGAGCCGCAGGGCTGGTCTGCGGGGACCAATCACAAAAGGGCCTCGACTGTAGCACTTCCTCCTTTTGAAAGGAATGGTGGTTCCAAAATGTTGACTCTCTTTTTTTTTTTGTATTCCCCATTTTGCAGTGCGACTTTAGACCCGACCATGAGCTTACCTCTCACAATGTGAACTAATGCAGTCCATTACAGCTTTTATATGCCTTCATGTGTAGCTTTGAATGATGGTGATGATAAGGGCGGTAATGATCGTGATGTAAATGCACTGAGTGCTGCGTTAACAGACCCAGGGTGCACGGCTGGGCTCTGATCACTATCTCTGCGGCGCCTCTGTAATTTGGCTCTGAAGTTGGCTCTATTAATGGGACTTTGCTTTTCCTTTTTCCTCTCATATCCTTTAATTCTCCCCATCCCTGCATTCCTCTCTGAGTCTTGTGAAACTCTTTTGTTCTTCCAGGCATGCTCTTTAAGAGATCACACTATTTATATTAAAGTTGATATGCCCACAACAACATTTGCCACTAATATTCTTTATATTTGCAAGGGCATGAAGTGCAACTATTTGGCCTCTTAGTAAACTTTAGCAACCTTTATTCTGAACATACCCTCATGGGTTTTACTGCTGCAGGCCTGTGGCTCTGTGGGAGCCTAAAGACTCCCAGTCTTTGATCAAACGGAGGCAGTCCTCTGTTTGATTCCCCATTTAATATTCCAGTGTTGTCTGTGGTCTTGAAGGGACCACGAGACCACTTAAACAACCCTGTCTTCCCACTCCTCCCCCTTAAATCTGTTTCAGTATGCATCGAGGAGTTTGGAGGGTAACCATGTGAGATATCTCTCCTCCCTCATTCCAATCACCTCTCCCTCCATGCCCTCTGCTCAGGTAATTAACTTCTCCCTCCCATCTCGATCCTCTCCATGCCCGGCCTCTCTCTCTGCTCCTTATCAGGGCTCCTTTCACACTGTTAAAACTATCAGCCCTTTTCCCCGTCCCCCCCGTCTAATTCCTCTGAAGGAGGTGGCGAATAGGTAAGAAACTAATCGAGACCTGCCTCCCACCGCCTCTGCTCTCTCATCCTGTCACTCCCCACATCTGCTCACAGCCGCTGTCTCTCATCAGTCGAATCACTCTGTACGTGTTTTGTCCCCTTTTTAAAAGAACTGGGGTTTTCACAGATTCATCTCTCTCACCTTCAGGTTGAATGGAGATTCAAGAGCGAGAGATTGGATTAATTAGACAAGTTATCCTGATCAGTGAAAGAGAGACTTGATCCTTGTTCACTATATCCTGATTAGGACCAGCACACACGCGCACATTGAAGAGGCGAGGTGAGCAGAGACAGGCTAAATCTTTGACTTTTGGAACTGCTGGGGATTAAGGGAGATTGTAATTGCTTTTCTCGCCCCCCTGCCTCCTCATCTCAGTTCATTTGTATTGACAACTTGTTACTCCTGTGTCACACAGCAAAGAGCACAGAGGTCGCAGCTTGGTGAATAGAGTTGGAAGGACGAGTGACAAAGACAGAGCACGAATGAGGGTGCAAGGAAAAGAAAGAAGCTATCATCTTTCCTTCTAATACTCTAATGTCAACTTCTGATCTGATTCAGAACTTCTGTAAGAGTTAAAGTGCTCATAGTTCGGAGATGTGAATGGAGAACACACAAAGGAAGGCGCAATCTTTGACAGATACTCACTGTCACAATTATGATAGCGCACGATAATAAAGAGAGCTCTGACTGAATGTTAAAGGCATAAACTGGAGAAATGCACTCTACTCTCGCGCCTTCATTTTTGCCTCTCTGTGTCTTTTTCTTGCCTCCCACTATTTATATCCCCCTCTAACAGCCTGCGACTCGTAGTGTGTGGTACTGCTCACTGAGTTAGAGGTCAAGTGTTAAGTGTTGTGTGCGTGTGTGTGACGAGGATTTGTTCCAGATCGTGTGTGGTTAACCGAGACGAGGTGAAGTGCACTACTGAAAATGAGCTGAACCCCAAAGCACAAACAATCCACATCAAGTGTAATAAATATAAATTCAGCAAATACTGTAATGTATCAGTGTTTGAATGTTTGCGCTTAGATGCCGTTATTTCTACAAGTATAAAATAAATAAAATGAACTACAAGTAGAAACAAATCCTTTTTGGAGTCTATTAAAAAACGTGCTTGTCCTGAAACTTTGCACATGGAAAGTAAGGCCATAAAGGGTGAAGAAAAGAAGCTTTTTAAACATTATTTAGGCAAAGAGCAATGTTTTAAGCACATTTTATGAGATTTGGCTGGTGATTATGGTGGTCCAGTTCATTAGCAACTTAATCACTCTAAATAACTGCCCAGAGATGTCACAAGACCATAAAGACGTTTTAAAAAAAGCTGTTAAGATAAAAAAAAAGTTGATTCTGAATATCAGAAATAGACAGAAAGGAGCTAAAATCATGTGAAAAACTAAGTACATCCCATTATTCAGTAGCTTGGAGAAACATCTTTAGCAGCAATAACTTGACGTTTTCATTTTCTGCACGACTTTATCAGTTTTTCATATTGTTGTGAAGGAATTTTTTACCGCTTCAGTTCATTGAGTTTAGGTACAGCTCTCTTGAAGTCTTGCATTTCAGCTGGGTTAGGGTCTGGACTTTGACTGGGTCTTTGAAGTCACTTTGTAGTTGATTTGCTGCTTTGTTCATTGTCCTGTTGTATGACCCAATTTCTGCCATGCTTTATCTGTCAGACACATGGCCTGACATCTGACTCGTGAAGTTCATGGTCAACTCATGATGTTTTTAAAAGTCCTCACAGTCATGGTGCCGAGCCCCATGGCCGCAAAACAAAGCCAAAACATCACCCTTCCACCACATCACCCTTCCACCATCGCAGCTAACAGTTGGCATGAGGTGTTTTTGCTGATATGCTTTGTTTGTTTTTTTGCCAAAAACACAATGCATCATGGGCATTCATCTCAACTTTGGTCTTGTCTGTCCAAGGGAAATAGTTTCAGCTGTCCTGTGGTTTGTTGAGATGCACCTTTGTCAAGATAACCCATGATGTCAAGCATTCTCAAGGCAACCCTTCCAAACAAACCAGACTCAAACAGTCTTTTTCTAATTGTGTTGTGGTGAACTTTAATATCTATCCTGATCAGTGTTGGTCAAGTTACTTGAAAAAAGTAATCAGTAACTAATTACCAGTGTTGGGTAAGTTACTTTAAAATAGTAACTTAGTTACATTACTAGTTACTTCTCTCAAAAGTAACTCAGTTACTTCAAGTTACTCGTTACTTTCAAAGTAACTAGTTACTAGGGAAAGTAACTTTGGTTTTACTCAGAATTCTCTTGTTAATGTGTTTCTTCCATAACTTTGCCAGTCTTCTAGCTTGCTTACTTGCCACAGTGCACTGTGCCACCTACCAATAGAAAGGAAAAGATAATGTGCATATTTCCACGAGAGAAATCCCACGCCTGGACCGTCATTGACTGCTGCCATGATTCTAGCCTACGTCACAGCGTCATGTGCGCCTTTTACATCCAACACAAAAACTGCAGTCGTGGTGCTTTCGATTGTACTCAGAACTCGGAAATTCTGCCTTCTGAATAGGAAGATGTAGGTAACACCAGACTGCAGATGAGCTGCATACAGGGCTGGACTGGGACAGAAAATTGGCCCGGGCATTTTGACTAGAGACCGGCCCACCATTATAGGAAAGATCATAAAGCCTTTGAATGATAATAAACACTGTTGTGACAGTGATGTACACTGTTTTGATGGTATATATGCATCAATCTATCAATCGTTTGTTGTAAGATTCAGATAATTATTTTTTTAAAAGCTAGACATTTTAAATGAGAATAAGAAAGAAAAGTATTTCTTTGTGCCCCCCTCTCCCTGTTAATGCCCTACATGCCCCCCTGGCAACACTTTGCTAGACCCGCCCCTGCACAGTTACCAGCTGTCAGCTACCTAAAAAAGGATCCTGGGGTTATTTGTCTCTCAGAAACAGTTCATAACTTCCCTTCAACTCATTCATGTCACCTAAAAGGTAAACCTGTTTCTCCATCACCTGTTCAGCTCTGATGATCCAGTAAGGACATCTCCTGGTTTCATCTTCATGTTTCCCTCTCACCAGATAACCAAACCGACATCATGACCAGCAGGTTTACAGCTGTGGCTCCAGCAAACATCAGCTGATACTAGAAATTAATATTAAATAAATTCTAACAACAGCTGATCAAGCTTAAACGTGCTGCTGTTGTTTAGCGCGACATCGGCTGGTTTCCTCTTTCTGGCGCAAAGTGAGCGATAAACAAACAAGAGAGAAAAGCCGATCAGCTGATCATTGATCAGTTTCATGATTGAAGTAGAAACGGGAGAGGGAGGGAGAGAATGAGAGAAGAAGAGGCAGCTGTGCAGCAAAGACACAGAATAACTCCAGCTTTGTGCCTTTTCCATTGTAGCTGAATTACGGGACAAACTGTTCCTTTTCACCTCAATAAGAAACGCGTAATATTTTCTCTGAATACCAGGCGGGACGGTTGGCAACTCTAATAACTTATGAACAAAATAAAGTTCAACATCATTAACTTCATAGCACCCACCCAGCTGTATAGAAACTCCGTCATGCTAGCTAGCACGTGTAACCACTGACTCATTTTAAATAGTTTAGGACAGCCAAACTACGGACCAGTTGCTAGGTTCGGCAGGGCTACAATAGAAAGCGAGGCGAATGCAGAATGAAATGGCTGGAGACAGGAATTTGAGCAGCAACAGTTATTATTTTGCACAAAAATGAAATAAACAAGACACAAATTCCACATTGACAGTAGTAGTGATAATAACCATAACAATAAGAGGAAGAAGCCGGCAAAACAAAAATAACCCCAGAAATAGTCGTTTGAGCTCAATATTCAATTGTCTTTTTGTCTTTGGTCATCTGTCAAGTCAAAAATTCTTAGTCTAGTTCTTGTTCTCTTTCGTTTGTGGTTTGTGTGTTACCACTTGGGAGTCTCCGTCGAGGAAGAAGAGTAAGTTCCTCTGCAAAGTTCAGTCTGGGCTCAGGCTCGCCATCTCCATCCGGAGAGAATCCATTGGAATCCAAAATCTTAGTTCCTTCCACACGGACAAGGGAAAAAAACCTAGCCTGCACAACAATATTAACATTATTGTACACAGCCAGCTCCGTTTCTTCTCTTGTATCACAGCTATAGCTTTAGTTCTCTATCTCTTTTCACATTTCTTTCACATTACCACAGTAATACATTACATGCATGCTTTGAATATATCTCTCGTTATACATGAAATTATTTTAACCATGTAAACAACAAATGAATTTCTTGTTCTCTTTTTAACCATGAAATTATGATTAATAGGTATAACCAGCAAGATAATACATTTTTCCAATCATCCTTCGAGTATGCTAAACAAATCCTACCACAACAGCATTTCAACCGTTTTTAAACAGCAAATTACCACTCGCGAATCGGTATGAACAGAAGAAACAACTTTTAGCAACAGACTAACACATTATTAACTTTTCAAACCCATGGGCTAAACTCACCAAAATGTTAGAAAATTCCGCACGAGCTATCCGTGACCTGTCTCATCTATTTCCACGTGCGAAAAGATCTAGCTCATGTGAAATGATGGTCTGGTGTTTCGGAAGACGGGGCTAAAACCACCTTCAACCAATGAAAAAGGCATTTATCCCTTGTGATCCAGCAACAGAAAATAAAGTTTGCTAGAGGATCACACTTCCTTTTTTCAAAATAAATGTTTCTTTTCAAAATAAAATAATGAAAATACATTTATACAATCAAAACGAAAACAAGAAAAAAATAACAAAAGGTAGTTTTCTCTACTGGGTTACACTCTCCCCAGCTAAATGTCATGCACGTCTCGTTGCATGTGTAGCCAGTACTGTCCCTCTGTACTGTTTAGGGACTCAGAAAAGGCTATGCTCAAACCCTGGAAAAGTGATTTCACAACAGTAACTAGAGGGTTTCCTAAATCAGGATAATCAAGTCTTTTAGGTGGATGTCTGATTCTTGTTGACTGTCTTACTGGTTGAGTTGTAATGGGATCACAACTGTCCATCTCATCAGGTGCGTTAACAGGCTGGTTTCCTGGTTCTTTAACCAAATCCTCAGGTGATTCATCCAATACGGTTCCCGTTCCATTGTCCACAGGATCGTCAATTCCAATCTCATCTCCATCTGGTAAGTTTTCAACAAGCACATGATTGGTAAGTTCGTCTTTGCTTGCATCTTTATCCATATTCAGCTCCTTGTTGCTAGCAATTTCAGAAAGGTCACAATCAGGTAAGTTTGTAATGTCTGGTTCATGAGAAGGTTTTGGATATTCATGTACAGTAGTAAATCTGGTTATTTCTTCACATGGGGAATCATCAACCCATTGAATGAAAAGTTCATTGTCAAGTTCCATTGATTCTTCATCCTCATTGCTTTCTGTGACAACAGTTTGACGCGTTTTAGGACGGTGAACCTGCTGTGGCTCAGATGTGTCTGCGGTGGCAACCGGGAGGAAACTGCAGGGAAGCAACAGGTCTCTGTGTAAAGTTCGGGAGGGACCTTGCTTGGACTCGGGTTTAACAGTATAAACGGGTAGGTCGCCTGCACGTTTGACTACCACATGGATGTCTGCCTCCCATTTATCAGCAAGTTTATGCTTGCCACGCAGCCGCACGTTTCTAACTAAAACCCGGTCCCCAGGTTCAAGTTCTGAAACAGTTATTTTGCGATCAAATCTGGCCTTATTCTTGTCTGCCACTTTTTGTGCGGTTTGAGAAGCTAACCTATAGCTTTCCTCTAGCCGTTTCTTGAGACTTTCAGCATATTGCGAATGTGTCACTTTTTGATCTTTGCTGAGAGGAAGTCCATATGCAAGATCAACAGCTAATCTGGGTTTTCTGCCAAACATCAACTCGTAGGGTGTAAACCCTGTTGCATCACTACGGGTGCAATTGTACGCATGTACTAATGGCATAACATAGTCTTTCCAGTGAGACTTTTGTTTGGATTCCAGTGTTCCTAACATACTAAGTAGTGTTCTATTAAATCGTTCAGTAGGGTTACCACGTGGGTGGTACGGGGTAGTTCTTATTTTCTTTATCCCAGAGATCTCACACAGATCTTTTATCAGTTTTGCCTCGAAATCAGGACCCTGATCGCTGTGCAGGCGCTCAGGTATGCCGTAGTGGACAATGAACTGGTCCCACAGGCACCTGGCGACCGTTCGTGACTTTTGATTAGAGGTGGGCAACGCGAGGGCAAACTTAGTGAAATGATCGGTTATCACAAGGATATCCCGTGTGTTGCTACTGTCTGGTTCTAGACTGAGAAAATCCATACAGACGAGTTCTAAAGGTCTGGTTGTTGTTATGTTGACCAGTCTAGCTGCTTTTTCAGGGGGACTCTTTCTCCGTATACAACGATCACATGTTTTCACTTTCTGCTCAACCTGTGTCGCCATGCGTGGCCAATAGAATCGGGTTCTGACCAGATCAAGGGTTCTGTCGATACCTAAGTGGCCCATGTCATCATGCAAACTTTGGAGCACTGAAGCTCTGAGCTCCTCAGGAAGAACAAGCTGGTGGGTCACCTGGTCTCCATCTTGTCTTTTTCTGTATAACACCTCATTGTGCATTTCCAACCGATTGAGTTCCCTAAGCAAAAGAGGGAGATCTGGGAGTTCTTTTCTAACAGTCGGTGGAGGTGTCTGACCATGTTCGATTTGTTTGATAACTTGGCTGATTGTCGAGTCTGCTCTCTGCTTATCCTTAATTTCTGATTGGGACAAGGCAGGGATGGTTGGTAAGCCATGATGTTCTTCTGAAACATAGATGTCTGGAATCGCGTCAGCTGAGAGGGTAAGTGATTCTACAAGTGTAACACCACTATCCTGACAATCATCACTGACTTTTACAAGGTGATTTTGACAGATTGCTTGGACAACATCACTATCTACAAGCTTTATGGTGTCAGTGGTGTCAGTGTCAGCTAGGTGACGCTCTACAAATTGGCTTACACGCTCCTGCTCTTTCCTGGACTGGACATCATTTACGAGTTCTCCATGAGGACGTCTAGACAACCCATCTGCGTCTAGGTTGTGCTTGCCCGCTCTATACTGTAACTTAAAGTTGTAGTTAGATAAAGCGGCAAGCCACCTATAGCCAGTGGCATCTAACTTAGCAGAGGTCAATATGTATGTGAGTGGGTTACTATCTGTAACCACAGTGAACTGACCACCATACAAATAATCGTGAAACTTTTCAGTCACTGCCCATTTGAGTGCTAAAAATTCCAACTTGTGGGCTGGATATCGTGCTTCACTTCTTGATAACCCACGACTGGCAAAAGCTATGGCTCTGAGCTGACCCTCCTGCTCCTGGTAGAGTGCTGCACCTAAGCCAGTAGTACTGGCATCGGTATGGAGCACATAAGGCAGCTTCGAGTCTGCAAAGCCTAAGACGGGGGCTGACGTTAGCTTTTCAATGATGGAGTCAAAAGCTTTTTGACACTCTGCGGTCCATCGGTCCTCAAATGGCAGTTTGGGATCAAAGTAGGTCTGGTTGGGTTCTTTGGACTTTGATTTCTTACGTAGTGGTGGGTAACCACGAGTGAGGTCATTGAGTGGGCGTACTATGGACGAGTACCCTTTTACAAAACGTCTGTAGTACCCCGAGAACCCCAGGAAAGATCTTAGTTCTTTGAGATTCTTGGGCCGTGGCCAGGTCTTTAGGGCCTGAATCTTTTCGGGATCCGTCTCAACTCCGCTTTCAGAGATTACATGCCCAAGATACCGAACTGTGGTTTGGAAAAATTTACATTTTTCCAGCGATAACTTCAGGCCATACTCTTTAAGGCGATGGAGTACCCGCATAAGTCGGCGTTCGTGTTCTTCCAAACTATCTGAGAAGATGATGAGATCATCTAAAAAGACGAGCACTTCATGTAAGTTCATATCACCAACACAGCGCTCCATCAGCCGCTGGAAGGTGCTTGGGGCGTTGGTTATGCCCTGCGGCATGCGGTTAAACTCCCAGAACCCAAGCGGTGTCACAAACGCGGTCTTTTCTTTGTCTGCCTCCTCAACTTCTATCTGGTAATACCCAGATTTCAGATCGAGGACCGTGAACCACCTGGATCCTGAAAGGGCAGAGAATGTCTCTTCCAGATTTGGAAGTGCGTAAGAGTCTTTTATTGTTTGCAAGTTCAGCTTGCGAAAGTCTATACATAGACGCACATCATTGTTCCGCTTTCTCACCACAACAATGGGAGACGAGAAAGGTGATTGAGACTCTCTTATCACACCTGCAGCAAGCAGCTCCTGCAGGTGTTTCCGGACAGCCTCAAGATCTTGAGGGTGTATAGGGCGTGCACGGTGCTTGAAGGGAGTCGGATCATTAAGCTTGATGGAATGTTTCACCTTGTTCGTACACCCAAAGTCAAGATCATGAAAAGCGAATACTTCCGGAATGTCATTGAGTTGCTTGGTTATCCTCTCTTTCCATTCATGTGGAATCGGAGAGTCACCAAAATTGAAATTCAGCGGTGTCTTACTTGTGGCTGACTCATTAACACTGGTGACATTATGCTGGGACATGATACAATGGAAAGCTCCCAGCTCTGCAATGACACAAGTAGACGGGATAGTAACATCTTGTTCTGTTTCATTTGTAATCATAACAGGCACTTTGTGTGGAGCTCGGGAAGGAAGTGTTATCAAGCAAGTTTTAACACAAAGGCCACCAGGCAAGGAAGACTGAGAGGGGTGTTCAACTATGGCACACGTGTCTGCTGCAGTACAATGAACGTTAGCAGATCCCTCTAAAACTACTGTTTGGCCTGCTGGAACTACAACTGTAGCCTTGCCTGACAGGGTAACTAACCCAATGCTCCCATCTTTGTTCTGTGTATGTCTTAGTTCTAGAGTTTTCAACAGGGCTCTAAACCCGCAAGGACTAGGTAAGTAGTCAGAAGTCTTAAGGTCCAAAAATTTTTCATAAAGGACATCAAGCGTGTTTGTTCCCACCAACACTGGGGTCTGACTGTTTGGATGAGTGTCTGGAACAACAAGAGCTAAGGTTGGTATGTCCATCTCTGCATCTAAGAAGTCTTTTGGAAAAGTAATGCATGTCTCTATATAACCCAAATAGGGGACGGGCTGACCTGCAGCACCCTCCACTTCCAAAAGATCATAGAGTGGGTTAAGATTTTGATCTGGAAAGTTCTGTTTGTAGAACGACTCAGCGACTGTGGTCACTTGTGACCCTGAGTCCAGGAGACAATTTACATTAACGCCAGAAATGCTAACTACTGCTGTGCATTTAGAGCCAACCAACCCTTTTGGCAGACTATACTTCTGTGGCTTAGTGACAGATTGCTTACAGTTAGCATGTTGCATGTACTTAGTGGGACATGATCGCCTGGCTGCAGTCTCCATTTGCCCCGCAATAGAGACTGTTTTCAGTTTAACTGTTCCTTAGTGGCTGGAGGGTTCTCAACCTCCCATTTCCTCTGTTTCTCTTTAAACAGTTTGCGCTTTTCAGCAACTAGGGCTGGGTTTGGTTCATTTTCGCAGTTTGGCTTGATGTGGCCATCTTCTCCACATTGGAAACAGTACCACGGTTTGGGTGGGGTACTTTGAGTTTTAACTGTTCGTTCTGAGGGCTCCTTGCTCACTTTGTCTGGCTTTCGGTTTTCTTTAGACTTGGTATGGGAGGCATATCTGGAATTCTGCGCTTTTGATTTCGCGGTCAGCTGCACCAGTTGGGCCTGGAGCTCTGCAACTTGCTTTGAGAGTTCTTTAATTGAGCTTAAGGTGGTTGTGTTTTCATTTTCGTCTAAGCAGCCTTTGACTGTTTGGAGGTGGTATGTCGCTTTTTGTTTCGTGATGTTCAAATGTTGCTTCATTCGCATTGTTTTGGTAGCATTTTGGTCTTCTTCTGTGCGTAATAAGAGAAGCAACTCAGGAAAAGATGGGGGGTTTATCCGTTTTTGTTTTAGTTGAAGTGCATTTAAAAGGGAATCATCCCAGCAACCACGACAGAACTGCGTGACAAGGAGTCTGTCAACATCATTGCTTAAAGCACCACCCCGTTTTACAGTGTGAGTTAAAGCTACCTGAAGGCGTTGTACGTATGACGACGGTTTCTCACCTGGATTTTGGAAGGTGTCAAGAAATTTGGCGTAAAGCTCTCCACCATCTTGAACTGTCCCATAGGCAGAATCCAACATTTGAAGGTAGTCTGCAGGTGAGCTGTCTGGGTTCAAGTGCTTAACTACGTCAGCTGCCGGGGGTAAGAGAGACTCAAGAATCTTTCGCGATTGTTGCAGTTGCGACATGGAAGTGTCACTCAAGATTAGTTCAGCACTGGAACGCCAAGTATCATAATCTGGCTCATAGGTTGGCCGGGGGTCCTTGCCAGAAAAAGCTCTGAGTTTTTGTGAAAAATGTTGCACTGAATGATCATCTCTTCTCACAATGTGCTCAACTACTACACGCTGCACCTCAGGAGGGTTTAAATCAGGTGCAGGTATGGTGGGTACACTATGAGCTGGGTTTCTTGCAGTGTGATTTGACTGGTTCGATTGCTGTGCACCATCAACACTGGGTTCAACAGCTGAAGGCTGAAACTCAGCCAAGGGAGATTCAGGTAAGTCAATTTGCTCTGATTGATCATGTTCAGGCTCTTTGATTGATTCAGCTATCTGTGACATCATGTCTTTCAGAACATCTGCAAACCCTCGGCCGCTCATTTTGGCTAGGTTTTTTAACTCAGTGAGATATGACTTGGTTGTATCATTCCCCACACATCGCGTGTATACGCTTGCAAGAGACTGTATTCTATACTTAACCCCGCTATCGGATATGTGGTTGTAAGGTAACGGCTCAAGAGCATCAACAGCAGTACCTGAATTGTACTCAACAACAACACTCGAGATAAACTCAGATTTACCATCATCTACCTTTAAGACTCTTGAGATTGACCCATACTGTTTTAGGAATTCAGTCACCTCATCAATTTGCTCATCTCCAGCTATTTCGCTCACGATCACCGAATTTGGGACTTTAACAGATTCACGTTCAACAAGACGGTCCATTTGGGGTGCGTTATATACTTGTAATCACATGAGAAAAAGCCTCCTGGCTGGCTCGCCAAGACTTACTGTAACCACTGACTCATTTTAAATAGTTTAGGACAGCCAAACTACGGACCAGTTGCTAGGTTCGGCAGGGCTACAATAGAAAGCGAGGCGAATGCAGAATGAAATGGCTGGAGACAGGAATTTGAGCAGCAACAGTTATTATTTTGCACAAAAATGAAATAAACAAGACACAAATTCCACATTGACAGTAGTAGTGATAATAACCATAACAATAAGAGGAAGAAGCCGGCAAAACAAAAATAACCCCAGAAATAGTCGTTTGAGCTCAATATTCAATTGTCTTTTTGTCTTTGGTCATCTGTCAAGTCAAAAATTCTTAGTCTAGTTCTTGTTCTCTTTCGTTTGTGGTTTGTGTGTTACCACTTGGGAGTCTCCGTCGAGGAAGAAGAGTAAGTTCCTCTGCAAAGTTCAGTCTGGGCTCAGGCTCGCCATCTCCATCCGGAGAGAATCCATTGGAATCCAAAATCTTAGTTCCTTCCACACGGACAAGGGAAAAAAACCTAGCCTGCACAACAATATTAACATTATTGTACACAGCCAGCTCCGTTTCTTCTCTTGTATCACAGCTATAGCTTTAGTTCTCTATCTCTTTTCACATTTCTTTCACATTACCACAGTAATACATTACATGCATGCTTTGAATATATCTCTCGTTATACATGAAATTATTTTAACCATGTAAACAACAAATGAATTTCTTGTTCTCTTTTTAACCATGAAATTATGATTAATAGGTATAACCAGCAAGATAATACATTTTTCCAATCATCCTTCGAGTATGCTAAACAAATCCTACCACAACAGCATTTCAACCGTTTTTAAACAGCAAATTACCACTCGCGAATCGGTATGAACAGAAGAAACAACTTTTAGCAACAGACTAACACATTATTAACTTTTCAAACCCATGGGCTAAACTCACCAAAATGTTAGAAAATTCCGCACGAGCTATCCGTGACCTGTCTCATCTATTTCCACGTGCGAAAAGATCTAGCTCATGTGAAATGATGGTCTGGTGTTTCGGAAGACGGGGCTAAAACCACCTTCAACCAATGAAAAAGGCATTTATCCCTTGTGATCCAGCAACAGAAAATAAAGTTTGCTAGAGGATCACACTTCCTTTTTTCAAAATAAATGTTTCTTTTCAAAATAAAATAATGAAAATACATTTATACAATCAAAACGAAAACAAGAAAAAAATAACAAAAGGTAGTTTTCTCTACTGGGTTACACACGCAGTACGGGAAAAAGTCAGAATAACGAAAATAAACTCCACCTAAACTTGGTTCATATCTGACCCAGAGAGACTGCAGGTCATAACTTCTTACCTGAAGTTCAGTTCACACTTGGACCGGCGGCCGCCTCGGGTCTCTTTTCCTTCTGCGTCCCTTTTCCTTCATCCACCTGCTGCCTCCACCACTTGCTAATGTTACTGAATCTGTGGAAGCTCCGCGATAGCCACCACACGAAGTAACGAGTAACGACCCTATCTAAATCCCAGTAACGACTAACGCGTTCCTGATTTTGGCATAATAACTAGTTACCGTGCTCGTTACCACAATAATAACGTAGTTACTGTAACGCGTTACTTAATAACGCGTTAGTCCCAACACTGCTAATTACTGATTACTTCCCCCAAAAAGTAATCCAGTTACTTTACTGATTACTTCTTTTCAAAAGAAATTAATTACTTAGTTACTTAGTTACTTTTTAAAAACACGATTTACAACCTGAATAGGTGATAAAGCGATAGATCTTTCAGCCCAATTCTACTTTTTCTGCATAATCCATCACACAAAATGTAATCAAATGGAAAAGTCCTTTTTAAAACTTGTTTTATTAGTTTTAATCTTTTAACTTTATGCATCAAGCAAAAATTTAATTATATGCAACATTCTCTGACTGGAAGAAATTTGTTTAATATTTAAACCTATTTTGTACACATTCCAGCACATAAAATACATTTTTTTTGTGTGTTTACACTCACTCTTTCAAATAGATGCAAGTAAAACACAGCAGAAAATAAATAAAGTCAAAGACTAGCGGTCCTGTTGCTCTATTTTCACCTGTAAAGCAGGAGTAGGGCAGGCGGAGGTTTACCCTGGTGCAGGTGTGCCGCGGCGGTCAGTGGAAGAATCCGCGAGTTTCTCTGTGAGTTTCCCATTATGTCGTAGCGCACTCGGTGCTTGTTTGGAAGTTTAGGGGTTTTTTTCGCTGTAAAAAGAAGTTTTCTTCCCACGCACAACGGACATTAATGTTTTTGTCACTTTTTATGGAATCAAACTCAAAATAAGGTCAGTACTTCCACGCTTTAAACGCTGCATGCTCATACACTCTCCCGCACTAGATATATTGTCCCTTGTTGATCTGCACACAGTTGTTGTCACCAACGTCGCACTCGCTTACGTCTCTGTCATGAGACATTCTCACAAAAAAATCACGGTTTTAGTAACGCATAACGCAGCGTTCCTACGGCAAAGTAACGGTAATCTAATTACCGTTTTTGCAATAGTAATCCCTTACTTTACTCGTTACTTGAAAAAAGTAATCGGATTACAGTAACACATTACAAGTAACGCGTTACTGCCCATCTCTGATCCTGATAGCTGACACCTGTGGAGTCTGAGCTCTTTGGTTTTCTGCACTCTGAGTATTGCACAGTTTGACCTGGGGGTGAATTTGTTGGGATTGTCAGTACTGGAAAGATTATGGCATTGTATTAAAATGCACCTGAATGCTCCAAACCAACCAGCATAATTTTATGCAGGTACTGATGATCAGTTAATATGTTGCATCAGATTTTATGTAACTGGCAGTAGTTTAGTTTGAGTTTGTTTAGTTTTTCCCAGGAGAGCATAGACTTCTGCAAAAACTTTTTTTTCACATGACTGTAGCTCCTTCCTGTCTACTTCTGTCTAATATTTTAAAAATTCATATTTTATAAATTTGTTTATCTTAACAGGTTTCTTAAGTCTTTATAGTCATGTCTTGTCACATCCCTGGGCAATCATTCTGAGTGATCAAGGTCCTGGTGAATTATTATATTCACAAAGTAATTTGCTATTGGAGTAGCGTGATGGTAGAGGGCATTAGAGTCAAGACAAAAGTTTGACTTGTACAGGGGACAAATAGTGGATACACTGGGCATGTTGAATATGATGCTACCAGGGAGGAGGAAAAGAAGACCACAGATAAAATTCATGGATGTAGTGGAGGAGGACATGCAGAGGAATAATGTGACAGACAGGGATGCTAAAGTAAAAGGGTGAGATAGAGATGAAGAAGAAGAAAAAAAGAAGGTGATGATGATGCCTCAAAAAGGCCAATAATATCATAACGAGCCCACCTCACCCTGGTCATTCACTGTGGTGACAATAAACCTATTCAGTTCTATTCAATATTTGTGATGATCTTGGAGACAAGATGCCAAACTCTAACTGTATTTTACTGCTGTAATAAATCAGTTATTTCAAATATGAGCTGCCTGTCTGAATCGATTTATTGCATATATTTAACCTCGCTCTGTACAGTAGGACAGTGACTGTCATAAGCAGAGCCGAGGGTTGGTATTCGACTGGAACACGTCTACCTTCTGCTTTTCTCAACCTTCTAATGCCAGATTTACCCTAAATCAAACACACATTACTTCACAGTAATGGAGGGTGGTTTGATCACCTAAAACTCACACTGGCTGTAATGTCATAATTTTACTACAGAACTAGATGTTCATAACAGTTTTTGGTCAGTAAGGTTTTCAGCGGAACCTCAGACCTCTATCTGAGAAATTAGATTTAATGTGCTCTTTGTGCTGTGTTTCGACTACCACATAAACATTCCCAAATCAATGAGTGATAGTTTCAAATAACTCTAACTGTAATGACTTCTGTTATGAAATCCTCAGCTCGTTTATACTAGACAGTATCAAAATCTGAAGTGAAGTCTTCATCTTTCAGCTCTGGATGTATCATATTGTCGGGACAAAATTATGTTCCCTCCTCCTTTTACACCTCTGTCTATAGCCCGGACAAAGACCTGGTTCACACACCCTCCTTACACTCCTTCCTCTCTTTCAGTCTTTCGAGTTTGCTTGTCTGCACCCACTGGCAAGGCAAAGGTCAGCAAGAGCTGGAGGGTTAAAAGGTGTTGGAGCTGTTGGTGTGCAGGAACAGGACACACAGAGTTAAAGAAAGAATGAGATATAGAGGAAATGGAAAGCTTAAACGAGAAGCTGCGATAGAAGAAAGAAAGCAGGAGAGCATTCGCAGTGCTTATCTCAACAAGAAGATTGGTTACGGAGACAGAGGAGAGAGGAGTTGGGAAGGAGAGTAGTTTAAATTTTTGAGATGGTAGGACAGCATAGCAGAGATGATGAGTATGGCTCTATGTAAAGCTCAACTTTGCCCATCACTTCTCCTGTTCTCTCTAGTGCGCCGACACAGGATGCTATTAGAAATGAGAGCACTAAATCCGGGGTCTGTTATGTCTGGTTTGTTTAGGTATTAATCTCTGCTAGTGCAGACATTAATGAGGCACAAAAGGACCGTGACATTTTTCTGATGTTTATATCTCACAACAGCAAACACTTACGTGTAAATGAAACAATTTAAAAAATGAACCTTCTGTTTTGCTTTTAGTATTGCCCTGCATGTACACAGGATGTTGTTTTAAATTATCCAGTACTGTACATGTATAAACAGGGTAGCTTTAATATGGCAGTAAAATTTCCAGAAATTACACTGTTTATTGTGCAGTTTATGACTTCTGATTAACCATAACTTGTCCTGCATTATCACTCTCATTCTTGTATTAATGGTATAAGGTAAAGCTTTAAGTATTTGAATACAAATTAAATAAAATTATTACAGTACAGAGATTTATGATTATAGGTTATCGTTTAATACATCTGTTCCCCATTTCTCCCCATCTGTACCAGGCCTCGTAAGCAGTCTGGTCTAAGATTACCAACTAGATCTAAGCAGCTTTGTTGGCACAACAAAGACAGTGCATGCACTCAATGACAAACCATGGTGCTGCAAAAAATAAGCACCTCCCTAAATGTAAACAGAAAGATGGGCTGTGATAGTGTGCTCACTCTGTTTTGTCATGGTTCCGGCATCCTGTGTTTTTCTTTCGAATTTCATTGAGAGTAGGTATAAATTCAGTCTCCCTGAGTATTTTAAATGCAGCCTCCATCATTCAATCACTCTGTGACAGATGCTGCAAAGTGTCATTACAAGCAGCTCCCAGGCGGTGAACAGATACAGTCCCAAGATGCACAAGGTTACTGACAGATATGATTTTGGTGCGAATCAACCTCGAGCTGCTCTGGCACAATCAGGTCCCCATTTGAATGTTATAATGCCTCCACATACACGTGAAGAAGCAGAAAGGCTCCGGTCGCTAAGGGCGTAATGTGTTTGGGGTGGTGTCCTCTGCTGCACCCCTCTGGGTCTGTTTCATTGTCTCAAACTGGATTAGGATGGACAGATAAAGATGGAACGAGCGGAAAGAAAGATAATGCCATTAGTACCTGCAGACTGAGCACTAGTGATCCGCCATCAATCCAAACTCGTTCGACCACGATTGACTAGTGATAAAGACTTTTAAGTGAAGAGCACTTTGCCCTCTGTGTGATAACCATACATTTTGGGATGGTGCGTTTACTAGCAGAGTAAACATTACATGTATTAGCATTGGTCGTTTTTTAAAGGTTTGATTTTTGTGAATCAATCAGATGGAATCTCATTGCAAACCAGCTTCTCATTGACCATCTGTGTTGCGAGCAACCTGATGACGAGAGACTTGACTGTCTGGAATGCACAAGCCAGCAGTGGGCTTCGTATCTTTGTTCCCAGAATAATCAGTGGCTGTAGCCGTTTCCTATAAGTCAGCCAGAAATCTCCCTGTAAAAAGTAGAAATACCACAGACAAGAAAAGATAGCAGAATGTAACAGTAATAGTGAATTTGTGAGCCACAATCTGCTGCGATCTCCATTAAGTGGCAGTGAGCAGAGAGCCAGTCTGATAACCTTGCTGTCTGGGAGCCTGCACTATCTGTTAAGGGAAGACTTCATTGGATTAAGCATACCCTCCTACAAACCAAAACATCTGATCTCTAACTGATACATGGCATTATTAATTACTAAGTGAAATTACAGATGGACAGCTGGTAAATTAGTGAGTACACTGTGGGCAGGACATCCTGAAAGTCTTACAGGAACCTCCTTCACTCCTTTACCACCACCCCCACCACACACCACCACCATGATGCTTTTCAAAGGATTCTTTTTCAAATGGCAGCGAGCTGCATGTGTTTTAACACAACTCCGTCCGGATGTCTGTGCCAGACGGCAGCAGCTTAAACACCCGGTGTCCTGGGTGTGTGCAGTCCCGTAGGATGCTGCGTGCCCTCTTGAGACAGCGAGTGCTGTACAGGTCCTTCAGGGAGGGAAGAGGATGTCCAAGGATTTTTTGGGCCATGTTGATGACCCTCTGGAGTGCCTTTCTGTGTGCTGTGGTGCAGCTGGAGAACCACACACCGATGCAATATGTCAGCACACTTTCAATGGAGCAGCGGTAGAAGACGGTCAGCAGCTCCTTCTTCAGGTCCATTTTTCTGAGGATTCTCAGAAAGTGGAGACGCTGTTGGGCCTTCTTTAAGACCGCAGAGGTGTTAGAGCTCCATTGGAGGTCTGTGTCTATGTGCACACCCAGAAACTTGAAACTGGAGACCCTTTCCACGCACTCCCCGTTGATGCTGACAGGCTGCAGCTCGGACTTCCTCCTTCTGAAGTCAACTACCAGTTCTTTTGTTTTGGTGGTATTGAGGTCCAGGTTGTTGTCTGCACACCAATCTGTCAGCCTCTGAACTTCAGCTCTGTATGCAGTCTCATCTCCCCCTGAGATGAGCCCCACCACAGTGGTATCATCTGCAAACTTGATGACTGTGTTGTCTGGGTGGGAACTAACACAGTCATGTGTGTACAGAGTGTACAGTAGGGGACTCAGTACACAGCCTTGTGGAGAGCCGGTGTTGAGGCTGAGGGCTGAGGAAAGATGAGGCCCCACTCTAACTCTCTGTACACGGTCTGAGAGGAAGTCTCTGATCCAGCGGCAGGTGGTGGAAGGAAGTCCAATTTCCAGCAGTTTATCTATTAGTCTGTCCGGGAGTATCGTATTGAAAGCAGAGCTAAAGTCAACAAAGAGCAGCCTGGCGTAACGGCCCTGCACTTCCAGGTGAGAGATGGTGGTGTGGAGCGTTGTAGCAATGGCATCTTCAGTTGATCTGTTAGCTCTGTATGCAAACTGGAGCGGGTCGAGTGTGGGTGGCAGGCAGGACATGATGTGACGTCGGACCAGTTTCTCAAAGCACTTCATTATAACAGGTGTTAGAGCAACTGGTCGGTAGTCGTTGAGGCTGCTAATGTTGGTACGCTTTGGCAGTGGGACAATTGTGGCTGACTTTAGGCACGGCGGGATGCAGGACTGGGACAGTGAAGTGTTGAAGATCTTAGTGAAGACCCCAGGATATCAACCAGGATCAAACCTTGCACTAATGTGACCTCTTGGATGAGTCGTCACTGCGATGATCTTGGGGTAATTTTGGTGGCCGGCCAGTTAGAAATGGCTTTAAAGCCTTTTCCAGACGTTACTTTGTTTCTCATTTGTTCCTGAATTTCCTTGGATTGCAGCATGATGTCTGAGTTTTGAGCATCTTTTGGTCTACTCCGCTTTGTCATGAAGGTCCTATTTAAGTGATTTCTTGATTGAAAACAGGTGTGTCAGTCATCATGCCTGGGTATGGCTAGAGAAACTGAACTCAACTTTCTAAAAATGTGATACACCACAGTGACTTTATGTCATAATTTATATATAATTTCCCCCCTTAATCATAAACACCTTCATTTAGAAGCTACATTTTGTGTTTTTACATCTGTTATCTTTGTCTAGTTTTTAAATTTGCTTTATGATCTGAAACTTTTAAGTGTGACAAACACACAAAAACAGGAAATCAGGAAGGGGGCAACACTGTATGAGCATCCTATATATAATATGTTTCAGACGCACTATACTCATTAGTGTTTAGACTGTGGTCTTCAGTCTATATAAAATACCGAGGGCCACACTGAGAGCTGAAAATGGGAAGAAAACAAAAAGACTGATTGATCGAGATAAAATGAGGAAGAGAAGCTGTAATGAGCCTCCCAGCTGACTTAGTGAATGACAAATCTGTCGCTGAGGTGTTGGAATAAAGCTTTGCTTTATTGCAAGTCTATTTAACAGCAAACATGATCTGCCAGATTTGTTTTTATTTATTCCTAATATTATATCTTGGAAATGTGATTGATATTAGTGTGAGTGAGATAATGTGCCGCTTGTAGCAAAGCTATTGCCTCAGTGTTATTTGAAAGGAAGCGTGCTGGCATGAATGAAGATGCTTGAATGCAGAGAGGGAGAAAGCGAGCATTAACACTGTGGAAGCGGCGCTGTTCATTTGTCAGGAGATGGATTGCAGCCATTGAGAGGAAAAGCTTTTAATTTGGCTCTGGTGTGGTAATTAGGTTTCAATTCGCTGTGCTCACTAAGAGGAATGGGGAGGGTAATGAAGTTAGTCATTTTACTGTGTGTGTTTGGAGAGAGGAAGAGGAGTGGGCGGAGGGGTTAAGTATGCACACTCTACATTTTTTAGTGCCTCTCTCTGGCTCTCATACTCTAATTCATTGTGTAATGCTGTTTATTGCGGGTATCACCATGCTTTAATGCATTAGTTAAGTGGTCCCAACACATTACTGTAATGGAGATAGAACATGAAAACACGGTGAAACCTGATATACCTCCACTCTCCGGCTCTCTCTTCTCCAACTTAATAATGTGGCTCTTCACCCAATACAAAATATTTTCCTTCTGTCTCGTTTGTTCTCTGTAATTTCCCCAAAGTCTCCTTCCCCCGATCTCTTTTCCCTTTGCGTCTGAACTGTGTTTATGTCACTAATGGCTTGGTATAACATGCAGAAAGGACAGGACATGGGAAGCTCGGGTTACATGACCTGGGAAAAAGAGGAGAGGAGGAAGCAGAGTTTTCTTCCTTTCCCGAGAAGGAAGCATTATATGCTGGCCACAGAAGAATGAATTAACATGGGAGAAGACGTGTATACTGATGCTGTATCTTTTAGTATATGTGGAAAATTAAAGCAATTTCTTCAATTAAAAATGAGCAGAACATAGTATATAGTTATGATCATGTTTTAGTTTAAAACAAGTTTGAAACTTGCATATGTTTTGGTTTGCATATTCCTGTCCATGTGTGCTTGTTAACACACAGAGACTTATGCCTCATGTGTATGCGTCTGTGTGTGTGTGTTTGTATATGTGGCGGTGGGCACAGTAGCCACATGACGACCCCTGTGTGACCCCTGAGAAGCGTGTAGGCGCCGGGTTCAGTCTGACTCTTGTCACATGATCCTCTGCTGCCCTCCCTCTCCATTCACAATAGAGTATTAATCTGAACAACACACACATGCACACAGCTCAAAAGCAGCCGCGCACGCCTTGCGCAAAATAAAACTCACACATATATATTAATGCTGTCTTTCTCTCCATGTGCAGAACAACACAACAGTCGCTATCTTAAATACAGTTTTCTATGTTCATGTTTGTTTGTCTTCTTTATTTAATGCTCCCTGCACAGTCTCATCTGTGGGAGGATGGCTGAAAAGTTTTGTCAAAGTCTCCATTCACAGGCCTCACAGCACTGCTTGGGTATCTCTCCTTCTGTCTGCTCACTCTCTCCCTCTCTATGGTTCGTCATTAAGGGATTAGAGGGGTGAGAGACGGATGAGGTGGTCTCAGGTGGCGCTGGGTTTAGTGTAAATAGAGGACGTGTGCCTTCTGTCAATCATTTCACCCGCTTTTGCCCAAGCGGATTCAAAGCGCTGTGCAGATTTTTAGTTTTTTAATCGTTATGTCTCTGACCGGTCGATATCAGTTAATATACTGTTACTTCGCTTGCTGAAGTTGACTTCCTCTTACCTTTCCCGTCTCTCCCACGGTTGGGGCGCAGGGCCTCCAGTGTCCCGGCATCCTTGGTGTGTGGGCTGACTCTAGCCTGGCTTCCTGTCATAGAAAATTGCGGAACCATGTTCCCTACACACACACGGCCTCAGCAGCCTGCAGCCATAGGTGGTAAGACTGAGTGTGTACGTGTGTGTGTGTGTGATATAGTATATGCTGCTCGCTCATGCAATATAGACCACTTTAAGAAAACCTTCACAATAAACCCATTCAAGGTGCTTTAGGTTCTCCGATATCCTGACACACACATAAAAACATAATTGATGAAAAAGCTTAATTTCTCTTTAGCACAGTGAGTTTTAGTCATACTTTTTAATGAAAAGCAGTGCACGCATACATACAAAGTTACAGTAACTGTGGTTTACAGGGTAACTGGGGTACTCATACACATGCAGGTGTAACAGGAGTACAGCTCGGTACAAGGTGTAATTTATAGGTGGAGAAGATGAGTAGGGTGAAGTTTCAGAACATGGACTAATAACCTCACGGCGTCACTCAATCCATGGCGATTGTGCCGGAGCTCCTTGGCTGCGTTGTTGGAGCAATCTGAGCAGCATTGTTCCCATATGTGGCCCAGAGAAGTGGTTCATGAAGGAAGTATTTTCTTAAATGACAATAAAAAGCACAATAAGAGGGTGTAAGCAAGCGGTTTGATCATGTGTAGATCACAAAGGATTCATTTTAGAAGAGACAGATGGATTTCCTTACACTGTGTGCACTTGAGTATGGGGAGGCTGAAGTGTGTGAAAATCTCAGAATGAATATGTGCTCACATGATATATTTGTTTTTGTAACTCACACAAATCTCTGTTCTTGAGGTGAGATTTGGCCCATACAAAGCAGCAGAAAGATTTCTGCTTCACACATCATCTTATTGGTGTTTGACTTTGAATTTTGTCTGTTTTTGTTTATTTTTGTTTTGCTTTTGTAAAGGTCAATGTCTCCAACCTCTAGACTGATGTAAGTGGCTGGGCTTGGGCCTACACTGACTCCAGAACCTTCACAGTGGCACAGAAAACACATTGTGCGAAAACCAGCTGCCTAGACTGGTTGTTAGCACTTTTTTACTCTGCTTGTGCATGAGATCCTTCCAGGTGGAGAACATGCTGATTTCAGGAAGTTGAGGGCAGGAGTTAACCCTAACCTGTCCACAGAAAGATGATTTCTTCAGCTCACCATCCTCTGGCTCTGGATATGCTGGTGGGCTGGTCGGCCAATGCTCCTCGGATTGACGTAAAAACTCAGGGCCTTGGTGCCACCGGTGTGGTCGTGACAGCTCCTTCAAGGTCTTGCCCCGGGTAATGTCATCAGCGGGGTTATTTGTGCTAACCACATATCTCCAGGTACTCCTATCTGTAAGACTCTGGTTCTCTGCCACCCGCGTGCCCACAAAAACTTTATAGCTGCAAGATTCTGACTTGATCCATTTGAGAACAGTAGTAGAGTCCGACCAGAGAATAACCTTTCGAATGGGCAGTGTGAGCTCAGCTTGAAGGAGACCAGCTAGTTGTGCATTAGTGAGAGCGACACTTAGCTCCAACCGTGGCATGGAAAACTGTTTCTTTGGAGCCACCCGGGATCTAGCCATTACAAATGCAACATAGACTTCCTTCTGAGCAGTTTCTGTCCGCAGGTAAGCGACAGACCATATGCTCTCCCGGAAGCGTCGCAAAAGATGTGAAGATCTCTGCTTGAAGCAGATGAATCAGCAGACGCTGGTGCATAAGATCTGGGGATTTCCATTTGGATAAGATCAGGAATCTCCCTTTCCCAGGTAAGCCATCTGTCACAAAGGCTAGGTGGCTGGATTGGGTCGTCCTAGCCGAGGTGCTACTTCCAGAGATCCTGTACCAGAATCTTGGCCCGTGTGGTGAACGGTACTATATAACCTAGCGGATCGTACTGACACAAGTGTTTTGTAGACGTTCCTCAGTGTGGGTTCAGTTCTCTCCCCCAGTCGATGTCTGTATTTGAAGGAGTCACGAAGTCAATCCCAGAGTTGGCTCCGAAAGGTCCGTGCTAGACTGAGAGAGCCATAGGTCACTACTCTCAGATCTCACATTGGATGGAAGATGTTCAATGACAGCAGGGATGTTGCTGGCCCATTGACGTATCTCAAAGCCCCCGGAGTGGAGCAGCTGGCGCAGACTGTCGACTAGGGCCTTAGCTTCCTCTTGGGAGTGGGTGCTGCGGAGGCAGTTATCCACGCAGAACGACTGCTCTACACAATTGACGAGGTCATGATTGGACCTACAAGTGTCCCAGACGTGCTGCTGCAGTGCATAGATGGCGCAGCAAGGGCTGCATGTAGTGCCAAATGGTAGCACTTACCATTCATAGATCTTCGTCTCTTCATCTCTCTTCATGTCCCGCCAGAGGAAGTGCAGCACTGGTTTGTCTCCTGGCAAAAGGTGTATCTGGTGGAACATATCTTTGATGTTGTCACTCACAGCAACTGGATACTGTCGAAACCGAAGAAGAACTCCTAGCAAAGATGGACCTAGGGCAGATCCAGGGAGGAGAATAGAGTTGAGGGATTTCCCTTCGTACTGGAAAGAGCAGTTAAAGACGATCCTGTCCTTGTTATTGTGTCGCACCATGTGGTGAGGTATGAACCAGGATTCTGCAGTGGTTCTAGCTATCTCATGTGGCACCACGGCTATATAGCCCAACTTCTCCAGCTTCTGAATCTCCTGACAATATACTTCAGCGCGTTATGAGTCTTTGACAAGTCTCCTCTCTGTACTGTGCAGACTTGGCAAGATGCCTAGTAAGAGGTATCAGTTGCAAAGGTAGTAGACCGAGGTCCAGCTGGAACAGTTGGGTGCAGCACTTGGGACATGCATTGAGAATGCAATGGATGCGAGGCCATGGTTACTGGAGGTGGAGCTACCACGGGCGCTGGAGGCTGAGTCACGGTAAGTGGTAAGGGTGGAGTGACTAGCGGTATGGAGGCTGACCCACAGGACTGACTGAAGGTAGAGCTGCATGGGAATTACTATCCTCCGATGGGCATGGTGAGACTCTGGAACCACTGGGTTCTTGTGCTTTCTCTTTAAGGAGAGAAGTAACCATCTTGGCTATCTCCAACTCGTTTACCCTCTTCTTTAGCTGTCGTCGCCTCTCCAGCTGTCTGTTCAACAACTCTTGGGTTCTAATGGCTTCTTCCTGTAGCTACTGGGCCTCTCTGGCTTGAGCTTGAAGTCACTGAAATTCATATTTGACTTGTTGATCCTCTTCTAGGTGCTGTTGGAATTCCTCAAGTTCCATCTGCTTTACTCGCTCTTCAAGCTGGGCTGTTTCCAGGTCTGATAATGCGTGGGAAGGGAATCTGCCTATCAACGAGCGTGATGCCCTTGTGGACCTGGAGCTGGAGCTCCTCTGGGATGAGCATGTTTTACCACTATGTGAACACTGGGAAGCAGTAGCCGGTTGCGTGGTTTGGGTTTGTCCCTCAAGAGGGAGTGTTGAAACCTCATAATCGGTCAGGTAAACAGGTGGCCGTCACTCTCTCTGCGAAGCACGTGGGGGTGCTGAGTCAGCCTGGACATCTGTCTGTTCCGTACCTTGATCAGTACTCTGAGCTGGCTCAAAGGACCATAAAATGGAGAGAATGTTGTCTTCAGGAGTTTAGCTGATTTAGAGCGGCAAGGTATGGTGGGTGTGTTCTGGTTAAAGAACATGGAGGCAGCTTCCAAGTTTAGGAGATTTATTCAGCTGTGGTCTGTAGTAACGATACATAAAGCAACTATCAGTACAGCAACGTGCAAACAGTGGGCTTTCTAACACTATGCTCCCAGCAAATTTATGCCAAGGTCAGACTGTGCAATGTTCAGAGAAACTGCAAAAAATCCAAGAACTACATCTTAGACTGCAGACCTCAGACTTGAATAAGTGTGGCTTTTTTTGAGGGGTTGCCTGGAGAAAGCCTCTTCTCTCTAAAAACCAAAATAAACAACAACAAAAAACCCCAAAACAAAACATGGCAGCATGTTTTAGGTCTGAAAAATTGTATCTGAAAGAACGACAGAGCAAACAGAAATAATGCAGTGTTGTATCTGGTGAAAAACAAAAACAACACATCAACACAAACACTTCAAACCAAATGGCAGTGGTGGAGTGTGAGAATTTAGGCTTGTTTTGCCCAGGACCTGAGCACCTTGCAGTCATTGAAATGACCATGAGCTCCTCTGTATACCAAAGTGTTCTAGAGTCAAATGTGAGGCCATTGGTTCAAGAGCTAAAGGTTGGCCAAAAGTGTGTGATGTAACAGCAAAATGAACACACAATGAAGAGTGAAGGTGTTGCAGTGGTCCAGTCCAAAGGCTAAACATCAATCTGATTGAAATGCTGTGGCAAGACCTTAAGAGGTCATGACATAAATGAAAGCCACTGAAGCTAAGCAACTTTCTGAAAAAATCTTGATCAGAATTTCTCCACAACAACAGCAGCGTCCGATAAAGTAATGCAGAAAATGATTGCTTCCTATTTATTCCTGTTAAAGGAATAAATGGGAAGGGGACCAGGAAGGGAGAAAACACAGGGACAGGACTACAAATGGGACTACAAATGTATTCATGGAGGCTGAACAAAGAGACACCAGAAAGACATGACTGGGGTAAGGAGGTAAATAAACACGTGGACAATGATGATAGGACACCGAAAGGGGGACAAACATAAACAAACGGGAAATGAGTAACTATATAAATGACAAAATCAGAGGCACTAGAAAATAACATCAGGAACTATAACATAAATGATCTTATACCTTCTATCCACAACTCAGAATAGTGGGTCAAAGTCCCAGGATCGTGATCATACCGTCTGCCAATTAATTAATCAGCAATGAACACTGCATGAAGAAGCATGAATCTGCTGTATCTGCCACCAACAAGAATCATTTTCAATTATTTCAATGATTCAAGAATATTTTCCTTCCAAAGTTACAAAAGGCCTCCAGGAATACTGTATGAGAAGTTAAATTGCCTTTAGAAGACCTTTCTATTACAAATTCCAGTTTAAAAAACATCTTAGAAGAATATTAAATATTGCTAACATTTGTTTTTAAGTTATATTACTGTTATGATCTTTTAAATACTTACAAAACTTTATATCAGTGTAATAAATCTTCTTGCAGCCTATTATTGTTCAAAAGTGAATGCCTCAGCAATGCATGTGAGTGCATGAATGTGTGTTTTTGCAGGTCTGCCTGCACTATACATGTGACAGACTAATACTGCAGGGTTAAAGTGTTTAGGGAACACACATTGTCTTCTGGCTCATTGAGTTGTAGCAGCTGAAAATGCCTTCAGTGCTTTCTGTCCAAATAAAATGTCTCCTTTGCAGGTGACAAAACAGCCTCATTATACTGGGGCTGTTTAAGACAATACAACAGAGTGCTATAGCCACCTCAACAATACTGTGAAATTAAAGATGTGAAGGAGTGGGTGGAGGAAGTGTGCAAATGGCTATAAAGGGTTGCAGGGGCTGGGTCTGCTAGTCTATATACTGCACTGAAGCTAAAGGTGCTACAGGTGAGGCGGATCCATGTCTTTTCTTTTTCACTGCCTCTTTCTCTCGGCGCTCATATCCACATCTCCAGTTTCCCTCGGCCCGATTTCCATCCCTCGCCCCACCTAAGTGTGTGAAAGTGTTTGAGAGTGTATCTCCTCTTCTTAGACAGTCTTGGTGTTTTTGTCAAGCAATCACTTGTGGGGGTGGGGGGGGGGGAGGGTTCTGACAAAAGTGAAATTATTGTAATGAATTGTATGATTTTTATGAGGAATCTGTTGATGCTGAGCTTGGTGGTTGAAGAGTTAAAAAGATAAACTGCACAAATTGTGAAAGAAGAACAGAAGCAATAAAAAGCAGAGGAAATGAAAAGGCGCTGGATGGTGGAGGACGATAAGGGGCGCACTCATCAGAAAGGCAATCAACTCAAATTTTTAAAAGCGAGAAAGAGAAGTGAGAAGAAACAGAGATGTGATGTGTCACATCAGGACACCTTTGCAATCAAAGCTGAAAGAATCCGAGGTTCACGAGTGTGTGTGTGTGTGCGTGTGCGTGTGCAGCTGCTTGCATGTATGCTTTTTGATTTTGATTAGCTCATTATCAGGTCTGACCTTGTCACTTCTGTTGCTCCATGTGAGATATCATTGCTGTGATCTGCCTACAGGAGATGAGTGTTGTAAACATTGCTGGAGGTGCAACATATCAGATATACATGTTTTCAAACACTCTACACTCATCCTGTTTTCAAACCTTTTAATCTCTGTCTCTTCTGTTTTTTAATCTGTCTTGCTTTTGCTTTTCTCCGTTAACAACTTTCTCTGTATCACATGTTTTTCATCTTGTTCTTCATTCTGCATTTGCTTTTCTCCAGTTATTGGTTCCCAGCCAACCGGGCCTCTGCTTTGAGCTGTTGTGTACTTTGCAGGTCACTTGAAGGTCAGACGAGAGGCAACATTAACAGCAGAAACATTTGGCCTTCAGGATAAACTCCAAAAAGTAATTATCTCCTCTCCACTCAAACTCTGAAGCCTCCTCGCTCATGGCCATCATAGGGCATAGTTATTTGTTGGAGTGAACTTGGTGTGCACGGCAAAGAAGAATGTGTCCGCTGCAGACGTGGCACTTTATGTAACACTGGAGAGGAAGTGAAAGGTAACAGTGGGTAAATGGTGAATAAAGTGAAAGGGTTTGGAGACAACAGAGTGACAAAAGTAAATATCCATCCATCCTCTTTCACTTGTTCAAGTCTGTCGAACATATCTCTATCATATTTTTCAGGAATCATAAAGAATAATTTTGAGCTAGACAATATATGCCAGTGTATAAATCCTGTTCGTCACAGCCCATTTACCAATATAAATATGGATATTACATTTAAAAAACGCTTTAAAAAAAAAAAGAATAATTAAATCTGATTAGCAGGTTAATTCGTAATATTGTTGAATTAGTTAATTTTTTTATGTGCTACAGCCTGGCATTGCTTCCAGTGGTGACATGGAGATACCTGCTCAGAAATAAGAAAATAATGACGTCACATTGCCCACTAACATCTTCAACGCGTCCTTTTTCCTTCTCATTCCCGTGATGCGTTCATGGTGCAAATGTAAACTTCCCAGTTGTACTTTAGCATTTAGCTAGCTACAGACGAGGAGCGAGTTTAAGGGGAATAACATTGTTTTATTTTTAAGAGGTAATTTCAAATGCAACTTTTCAAACAGATTAACAAATATCAGCAGACACACAAAGTGTTTCTGCAAAGATCTTCACACAGTGTCTCTGTGAGCTAAAGATTTAGCTGTGCAACACACGGTAGATGGAGAAATATGTAAGAAAGAGAGGAAAGATCGAAGATGAGAGATTATTTTCACAGGTAAGCACTCCTCAGCAATTGAGACATTATAGACCAGAAGTTTAATTCTCACACGTGTTGCCCTATTTTACTAGAGTTTTCAAACCAGATGTTGGAGCTATACATTATGCATTACTGAATTATGTTTTTGTGAAAAAGTTTTGCAAAACAAATTGAAATACACCACTTCTGTGCTCTGCAAAGGATTTACGAAAATGCCAGGCAGCTTAGTGCCCCCTAAGCTTGTTAGTTTGCTATATTATGATAACATTTAGAAGGACTTGAAGTTGGTGACTCCTTACATCTGTCATACTGTTGCTGGGTTACATCAAGAGTAACAGATATTTACTCTCAATGTCATTTACCCTTACCTGAATACTGTATATTGTATATTGTATAGCTTTCTTGTTAATTTGTATTGTATTTATTTAAATTTTTACTTTTTAATTATTTTATTTGCATTTTTTAATCACTCTCTTTTATTTAAATGTTCATTGCTATTTCATCTAGGGTTTGAGAGTAACGAAATTTCTATTCTCTGTATGTCCTGTACATGTGGCAGAATTGACAAATAAAGTTGACTTTGACTTTGACTTTGAGATATCAATATATATTTAAATTATGACGCTGATTAGATTCACTTTTTATGTGACTAATGATTTTATGTGACGTATTTCTAATTAATTATTTCCCCCCCACTACACTGCTATACCTGATCTTATGTTTATGCCATGTGAATGGAGCCCCCCACCTGTCAAATCCCACTTTAACACAGCATTGCAAATATCACTTTATACTTGGCTGAGGTGAAAAAACTAATATATAGATCAAAGCACCATTCGCTCAACTACTCAAAGCAAAACCTAAAATGTATCAAATCATCCATACGTAGAATCGATCCGTAAGACAGAACTGCTGCAACTGCGTGCGCCGCCATCCTACACCACCACCAATTATGACTTGTTTGGAAGGATTAATCATGACCTAAAATTTCCACTGTGGCTTCTTCTCTAACTTTACTCAATTTAGTCTTTATTTAAAGATGAGACAAAAAGCTAAATGGCATCATCCTCTCAAGTCTTAAATAAGAGTAGAAAATAATAACTGAGATCGTGAACTGAAAGTCTCAAATGAGGTGATTTATCAAAAGAATATCATCATCGTTCTTTTTATTCTTGCCACCACAGTCTCTTTGCCACCAATGTCCTTTTAATTATGGCACCTTGGTGAGTTCTGTCCTTTTTCAGTGGAACCTGAAGGCTAATTCATAATGCTTGGACAGTTATCGTGGAAAAGCGACTGTTTTTTTGTGCTAAATGTGGTTGGTAACTTGGAGTGTATCCGTTAGGAAGTGTGTAAATATATTTGCTCAATGTTGCATAAGCGTGTGCACTTCAAGGAAACCCCAACTTTTAGCGTATATAGGCCAGCATAGGTAAGATGTACCTGAGATGTTTTGTCCCTCCTTCCCGCTTTCTTGCCCTCTTGGCCTAGATACCCTGCCTCTCAGATTTCCTGAGGGCTGAGCCCTGGGCTTTTTGTCAATTTTGTTATAAGATAGTGGGGCCCAGACGCCCAGTCCCAGGAGCCCTAACACAGCGCATTAGCCAAGTGCCTACAGTGTAGTACTGTCAGGCAGATGTATTTCTCCCTCCCTCTGTCCTGGACCCTCCTTCTTCCTTTCATTGGCTTAACAGGCAGAAGAAAAGAGGTGATTGTTTGGGGACAAGAGGGATGAATTTGTCTGCCTCAGACAGGAGAAGAAAAGCAGTTTGAAAGGGACTTGTCAGTGGTTGTGGATCGGGTGGTTGGAGGGTGTCCCACTTTTCAGAGAGAATGCACCGTGTGTCAGCATGTTCTACCTTTCCTCCCGAGCCCAGTCTACAGTCACAGTGTGTGTCTGTAGTGTGTATGTGTATGCTTGTGTCATGTTATGTGGAGTGAGTACATCAGTGTTTGTGTTTCATTTACATTTTTTATTCCAGTATGGTTAGATGGGGACCGGCCTGCACGTGTTTGTAAAACAGATACTCGAACCTCTTGCTGGAATTAAGTCACTCTTTTTCTGTTTGTTACACTCTAGAGAAAGTTGTGTCATTGTAGAGTTTTTTTTGTTTGTTTTGTTTGTGTTGTTTCAAGGATCATCAAGAATCATTACACATAACACAGGGACCTCTCTAATGCGAAGTAAAGGCTGGAACTGCTTTTATTTGCAGTCTGCAGACAGATGATAGCGATGATGGTCGTATTTAAAGCTGGTCTTCTATTTTTTTGCTCAGTCAGCACTGAGTTGTGGTCAGTGCATGTACAGTTCTAAGGATACAGTAGTACTGAAGCACGGTGAAGTGGCTGTGTCTACCTTTATCTGTGCTTTAGAGCTTTATTTTTGTGCTTCAGGCTTTCCTATTAAGCAACACAGTAAATATGTTCTCTTCCATTCCTTTCATGCCCTTTCTACATTGAGTGTAATCCTTTTCCAATTGCAATTATTGCATCTTTAGTTTTTGCTTTAAATGATTTAAATTTAATTTAAATTTAAAGTCTTTAAGCTCAGGAGTTATTTGGAGCTGGAAGTTGATGCCATTTGCCAGGAGTTTTGGTGCTATGGAGGATTTTGCTGATAACGGTTCCCCTTTTTCAGTCATTCCTGTCCACTCTTTGACACCAGGTGAAATAAAGCAGATAACTAAACAGAAAGAATACTGAAGTTTTACGTTTACTTTATTTTAAATAAAGTTAACTATTAAAATCTCACCTGATTTTCTCTCTGTAAAATGTGACATGCTAACAGGTGTCACGCTAATGCAGTTTTAAACCTTTGCATTATTGGTCGAGTGTGTTTCTGTGTCATTAACCAGCAAGAAGCCTGATATTTTAATCACACACCTCCACTTTTTTTTAAAGAAAAGACATTTCAACAGCTTTAATAAAGCGCATCCATTAACAAACCAAACTGGATACCCTACATATGTATTTTCCGTATTTTGCCCCTTTCTTATGCAAAGCTAGACCCTTGTGTCCACTATAGCTGTAATAGAAAAAAATACACTTTTTGGCCATTAGCTCACCTAGGTTGGTACCTAGGCACCATATTGCCCAGGTAACACTGTGTCTGTCAGGATGGGACGTATTACAGACTAAAACTACACGAAAGAGTGTTCGTTTAACATACACTGTTTAGTGTGTTTTAAGCTGGTTTGCCTTTTATGTCAGCAAAAAATGCATATAATTTTCAATTTCTTTTGAAAAGTGCAATATTTTGCATGTTTTTCCTTGCTTAACAATCTGTGATGATGACCTGGACCTAGTTGGGACCTCTATGACAGATGTAACTTCTTTTCATTTATTTTATTACAAAAAAATAATAATAATAATGATACTTTATGAATTGCCTCCTGGGCCACTTGAACACTCATGCACAGCATAGACAGTCTTGAGACTGGACTTCACCTCTAAATCAAAAAATCTGCATTATGGTGATTTTTCCACATCAGTTTATCAGTTTGACAGTGCTGATCCCCTCTTTCACTTCCCTCTAACTTTGTCTTTGTGTATTTCTTGAGATCCCTGCAGAGACATAATGTTTGTGCTTTGAAAGTAAATCTCATTGAATCTCCTGACATTTCTTTCTTGGTTACTCAGTAGAAAAGTGTGGAACCAGTGTAATCTGTCAGGGTCACTGAGTCTTTTCAGTCACGTAATGTTTCTTGAACCATGTGCAACACAGCTGTTGGACCACTAGCAGCATTTTCCCCAAATGAAATTAATAAATTGTGTAAGATTCTGAGGAAACTGTAAAGCTAATTTCAGCTTCAATTTTTAGTTTCCAGTTTCTTTTAAGTGGCACAATGACTCTAAGGTGCTACATATCTTTAGCCCTTTAAACAGTGGAAATAGTATCCCAGACTTCACCAAGCACCATGCCAGCACTCAGTGCCAAGTGAAAGTTCTCATATCTACAAATTTGCCATCAGCTCCGTAATCGGATCATCTGCACACAGTAAATCCAAATTTTTCTACAGTTGTAAATAAGTAATTTATCTCCGTTTATCACAACAGAAATCCTACAGTGCTACAATGTGATTTGCTGTTTGTTTTTGTCTAAAATAGATTGTTATTGTTAACCTTCTGGAGTCAAGAAGAAGGCCCATGACCGATTTAAGATAACCTAGCAGCAACCACCCTCACTGAGGCTCGTTTCAAATTGCGTTAAAACTGCAGACGTGAAAACTGCATACCGGTTTTTAATCCCAGCAGTGGAGTGATGTGGGTTTTATTGACAGTTGGATGCATATAATCTTATACCACAATTACAGAGTGAATCAAACACAATAACTGTGCTTATGTTGTCTATGTTGTGAGGACATGTAGGGCTTAGTGCTTATGATGAACTGAGCAGGTGATCTGAATGTTCTGGCTCCATAATGGTCAGGAAATTCCTACAAAATGTATTCAGAAATGTGCATAGTCAACATATTTCTTTCTTTTTATCCATAACACATGATACCTAACATGTTCCTGTTGTTCACTTTCATGCTTGCCAATGCACTGCTTAGTAAAATATCAAATTTATCCTCTGTGATCGGCATACTTGTGTCTTTCTCTCTCTTTATCAGCAAAACAAATACAGAAACTTTGTGAGGTGGTTTCAGTTCAGTTTCATGTGAATCCATATGAACTGTCTGTCGTCTCCAACCAGCACTTATGTTTTTTTTAAAAACATGTACTTTATTGATCTCGTGGGGAAATTCCTCTCTGCATTTAACCCATTCACTCAGTGAAGCAGTGGGCAGCCACCAATCAAGCGGCCAGGGAGCAGCGTGTAGGGATGGTAGCTTGTTCAGGGGTTTTGAACCCCTGACCTTCCGATCATGGGGCCACCACTCTACCTACTGAGATATCCCTGCCCCAAAAATCATCCGCCCTATTGCCGAAACCCAGGATTGAACCAGGGACTATATTATATTACTAACATACTTTCTGGATGCCAATATGCATAAGTTGTGGACTAAAATAAAACTTGGGCTACAGAAATAAAGACACATAATCCTTCAAAAAGTCTGCTTTGATTTAAAAGCTATAAAAGTAATCTCAGCAATATTTTACTTTTAAATTTTTTTTTTAATTTCTGGTTTCATTATAAAGTACTCTGTGATTTTATCTGTGAAAAGTGCTATATAAATACATTTTACATACTTACTTACAATATAATCAACTTTCTAAAGCTGAGACTATCCAGGAAATCCTAGAAAACTTTTAAAATATAATTTCTTAATTTGCGTGTAATCATATTCTCACTGCTTGCCTGCTTTCAATTCAGCAGCTGCTCCTCAATAAACACAACCATAGTTCAGCACTTAAGGATCCAGACCTAATCTGGGTGAGTTGTTTTCTTCCACTGCTCACTGACACCCCCTCCCTTCATCATTATTAGTTTTCTGCGTTGGGTTAAACACTGGTCCTTTTACCTTTCATCTCCTTTATCACATCGGTCTGCTAAGACTCCTCTGAAGTCACTTCTGTCCTTGTTTTTGATTCCAGTAATTGAATCTAGTAGAAAAACAAATGGAGTTGTTGCAATACAGGTGGGAGTTATAAATCTCACTTGTGAGGAGATTTAGGATGCCCACCCAGTCCTAAACCCTCCCCAGAGAGGTTCAACTCTGCAAAATCACTCTCATTACTTGGCTGCTTTTTATCTCCTATTTATAGCAAGTCTCGTGTTTTTGCTTTGTCATATTTTTGGGGCGGACGTGGCCTTTTAAAAGGGTCTGTGAACAAGTCTGTGGGAGGCCTTGGAAGAATAACAGAGAAAGTGCTTCCAAGGTGAGAGGTCGTGAAAGTCTTGAGATGAAGCCGTAGGCTGCACTTAGGTTGACCCGTAGCTGTACGTCTCTGGGCTCGCTGCCTCAGGCGAGGACACCCTTCAGTTTTCTTAGGAACTCCTGCACTCACAGACGCTTCATAACTCTGATATGCATCAGAGATTAGAGACGGAGACATTCCGACACGGAGTATGTTTATGCTTGTTTACATTCTTACTGATTGTTTTCACACTAATTCCATGCTTTTTAAAAATCCATGCATTTTATCCTTGTTTTGTGCGATTTTAAAATTGGTAGGCAAAAGCTTCAGAAATTAAAATCAGCTCTAGATACCAAACACTGCAGTTACTGTTGGGTGTTAAGGTTTCGAGTTAGCTCGTGTGGCTGCACAAACACACAATAAAGTGTTTCTTTAACTGTAAAGTATTACTTCTGTTCACTGTGAAACAAAACAGAGGACAGCCCTGTGAAATATCACCAAAATATGAAATGATTCTAAACTCCTTGTGCATCTAAATTGTGACTCAATTATGTAATTTTTTAAGCTGTATTTGTGGCTTAGTCATCTAAAGCAGATCTCAGGTTATTTGGATTGGTTTCTATAATGTCTGTGTGCAACTAAAACCCAGTAACAGCTTTAAAAGATAAACATTTTTGATTAAAAAAAACAATTATTTGAAAAATATGTAAATTGTATTCGTCTTACATCACTGCTATATTAGCAACAGTCTGTCAAGAGTGTATTTCGTAAGAGTGTTATCGAATGAGCAGATGCAACTGGTTAAGTAACGATGGGAACATATGGCTCAGCCAGCTCCATTTCTGTCAACAGCACTAATCTCCACTGCCAAGTAAAGTAACCTGTTTATTAGAAAGTGCTGCTTCATGACAACAAAGGCTAGAGGGGTAACTCAAGCACAGTGAAACTGTACCATTGCATTTTACTGCAAATGCCAGCTTGTAAAGATGGAGAGCGTCAAAGAGGTCAGTGGGTGGGTTGGTTACACCATGACATGCTGCATGTCCAGGTCAGACAGTGGGTTTTTTATTTTTGGTTTTACTCTCCCGAGAGCAGTCAAAACAATCTGTAACCACTACAGCAGCACATTATAACCAAGTTTAAACTATTATTAATATTTAAATACGTTAGCAAGATAACAGCATGCACAAACAAACATTTGGAGCCAGCTGAATAATTTGGTTTCCCCTTCCTTTTTAGTGTCTGCCATGCTGAAATTATTCACACACTGCCATTTGGTGCTGAGCAATTAGTGTAGGGTGGAGGACCTGGGTTTGAATCCACTGGATGGCTGAGACTACATGTATGTGGAATGTGTATATTCTCTGTTTGCTAGCACTCCGGCTTTCTCCAACAGGCTGATGTTATATGCCAGGTTAATTGGTTTATTGATTATTCTAAATTGGCAGCAGGTGCAATGATGAGAGAATGACGTCTGTCTCTATGTGTGAGCCCACCTGTGATTGACTGGTGACCTGTTCACAGTGTACCCTGCCTGTGCCCTATGGCAACTGAAATCATTATTAAAATTGATGAATGTACAGTTGGTGTTTGGTGGTTTTATCAGAGATTTTTCACAGGGAAGGAGCATTTGGTTGTGGATTTTTTGGGGTTGAGCATGCTTGGGACTGCTTGGGTTTAGTACCTGGAATTGGCAACATATCATTGCTCACAGCTAGAACACCATTGTGAAAGGACCGGTTCACATCAGGTGTAGGCAGAATTCGAGGAGGGAAGAATGAATAAAACAATACTGATACTCTCATTAAAACAGAAGATGCTCTAACTGAATTCCTCTGCCAATACTGAAAAGCAAATAAGAGAAACTAATATATTGATGTAGATGTACTAACATCACAATGCAGTTTGATTGCTTTTTTTTTCCTTATTTGGAGTAATTTCTCTTGTTCAGTTACAAGTAGGGATGGGTACCGGTGTGCGGTGCCATTATGGCACCGGTTCTGACATAAACGGTAGAAACCAGACCGTAAAGCAGCGCACATTTCGATGCTTTATTTCGGTGCTTTATTTCGGTGCTTTATTTCGGTGCTTTTTTTTCCTGAGATGTCACACACTTTGGATTCTAGCCAATCATTTTACCTTTGCAAGCGTAGTAGGCGGGCCCAGGTACGTACGTTCTTTTAGAGCAGAGCCAGAGATTAAAAACGCCCAAGGCGAAGCGGTCAAAGTCTGGCTGTACTTCACAGCAAAAGATGCAAACTCAGCAGCCTGCAACAAGTGCTTTAAGGTGATACTGTGCAAAGGAGGTAACACCTAAAATATGATGAAACACCTGGCGACATATAGCATTTTGTTAAAAGCTGAGAAATGCGCCGTATTTGATAGCTTGCTGCGAGACCTCACACCGAGCACATCTACTGCGAGTGTAGTGCCTGTTATCGGACCTGGAGTTAGCAACATCCCCCCAAAACCCGAAGAGTAGAGTCCTGGCCCCTAGCCCTGCCAGTGTAGCAGAAATGATGAAGATGATGATGCAGCAGCAGCCGTTCTTCTCTGCGTGAGTAGCTTAATGTTGTTCGTGTGTAATTTACATTGAGTAGGTTAACCACGTTATTACATTAATGCACGTAAGGTGAACTAGCAAACACCGTCGTAGTTACATGGCTGTCTTCTTGTTTGATGGCAGATACTCCCTTCACCCTGGCCAAAAAGGCTAAAATGACCAAAGAAAAAGTGGGAAACTGTTAAACATGAGAGGTTTTTGGACAAAGTTTGTGTTTTTTCCTTTGTTTAAGCACTGCTTCCAGCCAAGAGTGATGCCATATATGCCCTATAGCTGCAGAAAAGGCTAACATTGTTATCTTTTTACAAAAAACAGCTGAACATGAGAGGTTTTTGGACCAATTTTGTGTTCTCCATTCTTTAAGCACCGGTTTGAGCACCATTTGAGCACCGGCATCGTTTCAAAAGTACCGGTTTGGTACTGGTATCGGATAAAACCTAAATGATACCCATCCCTAGTTACAAGGATATCTTTAAATCTAATTGAGTATTGTATTTGTGACATATGAGCACACTGAGAAGAAACATAAACAATAAAGACAATAAAACACACCTTCCAGCAAAGAGGAATGGGATGAAACAACTTCTTTGGTATAAAAGGATTTGTGGATTTATTTTTTATTTAAGAATAAGTTTATAAATTAATATCATGTGTGTCTTTAGTCACAACTCCTAGTTTTATATATATATATATATATATATATATATATATATATATATATATTTTTTTTTTTTTTTTTTTTTTTTATCGCTAACAGTATGCAACGACCACCCGATTTTGTGCTGTCTTACTCTGGGTGGTGTAAGATGAATATGATACAGGTTATTCTAAACACTGAAACATCAACATCAGTGTTGGAGGACCTTATGAAGGTAAAATCTCATGCTCCACTGAGGAACAAGAACACAGAAAGGATGCAGATCACCTGATGTACACATGTCTGTACCTGTGATTTGGACTGATGGAACTTTCATGAGGCGAAAGCTTATTTATGTGAATTTTTCGTATGTATTGCCCTCTCAGAGACTTTTATGTTTGATATTGACTGACAAAGAAAAAAAACAGATAATGACCATGATTTTTTTATTTCTTAAGAGTATAAATGTTGACCTGCTCAGACAAAGCGCTTCAGCTAAAAATATATTTATAACTGGGATAACAGTATCCGTATTATGATTCAGGTAATATAGTCCAAAAGAAAGAAAGAAAATAAATTATCTGAATAACAATATTACTTATAATAACAATAATTATAATAAACAGTGTCAAATTAGAATTCATAAACTTTTTCTGTTTGCTTGTTTCTTTTGTGAAAATTCCCATAAAATCGTCCATGAGAAAAAAATCCAGCATATATTCTTTTAAAGTTGCGAAGGGGATCTCTCTTTCTGGGGCACCCCCCTTTTAGTTGCACATATTTACAATATTCACAGTAACTACGAACCTGTTCCGCACACGTTAAACTGCACTCAGGCCGTCAGCGGGAGCACAGGTTTGAGGTGCAATGACATTTTTGTGTTTACATGTCTGTGCCTGACTGAGAGGAAGCAGATTCGTTTTCCATCAAAATTGGTACCTATAGATAAGCAGTAAAAGGTCCTTGACCCTCATCGCACATCTTTTCTCCGACCCACCACTGGCATCATCAGTCGAGATGAAGACACACAAACCGGGTGCCTGTAACACTGTACACACAGTCCTCTAGTTTAGACCCTCATCCCACTTCATGTAACCATCTCAGATTCTTGTAGGCAACTCTACACCACCTCCCCCTCTCACCCCATCGCCGTTACCATGTTGGAGTGGTATGGGTGGCTGAATGACGAGTGTATCGGGGTGGGCGTAGGCAGCATGTGTCCAGTGTGGCTAAAAGGTGGCAAGTGGCCCATGGTCATGTGACCGAGAGAGGCGGCGCTGAAGTGAGCGCTCTTGTCGTGCAAGCTTTTTGAAAACTCCTCGTAGCTGTCGCTGGGCCGCTTGCTCTTTTTGGACTTGTTGGACATTTTGCGGTTGCGTGTCTGTATTCCTTCCTTCTTCATGGTCAGAG
Organism: Aulonocara sp. 'chitande type north' Nkhata Bay; assembly: GCF_057382095.1. Taxonomy (NCBI): domain Eukaryota; kingdom Metazoa; phylum Chordata; class Actinopteri; order Cichliformes; family Cichlidae; genus Aulonocara; species Aulonocara sp. 'chitande type north' Nkhata Bay. The sequence goes on from NC_141348.1 coordinate 23,556,567, forward strand.
GCCGGTTCACCTGCACAGAGAAAGTTTGGTGAAGAGGTGAATAATGAGGTTAAAGTTAGGTGCTGGAGCTCACACCTAGAAGTATTAAATGTTTGTGAAAATAGCAAAATATATTTCAAAAGTCAAAAATCAATTATGCATTAATCCATTCCTTCTTGCTTGTCCTGTCTGTAGCCGTTGGTTCCCACTGCAGTGTAAACCTTGTAAAGCTAGTTTTGTATTTACTGGACTATAATTTTTCATCAAAATATAAATCAATATATGTCAAATCAAAGAGGACTAAATTGTCCAGCTGTTGAGGACAGTTTTCAGCTGCTAATTAATACACAATGCACTCCAGGGACTGGTCACAGCAACAGCATCATGAATCATGCATGGTGGATTAACTACAATAAACTGTAATGCACATGCATGGCATCAAGTAGCAGCACCACTCAGTGCAATTCACTAACTACAAGTTATAAATACTGTCAGTTTTTAAAAGAGAAATATGCACATCCACAACCACAGAGTCCTTTTTTTATACCTTGAGCTTTAATGCTATTCATATGGAGGCTGGGCTGGTGGCAGTCCCACTATATAACAGTCCCACCATTGTGACTCTCAAGGGGATTACGCCTACCATGGAAACAATAAAGCACAAAGAAAGAAAACACCAACGAATGCAACAGTGTCTGAGAGTAAAACAACCCTTTGTCTCTCTCTCTCCCCCTTTCTTCTCTGTCCTCTCCCTCTCTTTTCTGCCTCTCCTATCACTTAGCAATCAGGGTAAACTGCCCGCTCACTTCCCGTCTACTGGACCCCAAACTGGGGATCGAGGATAAAAACTTACATTGTGCAGTTTATAGTAGAGGCCGCAGGCGTTGCACACCGGGTCCCCATTCGCATTACGCCTCCAGAGTGTGGTGGTGGTCGTCTGACAGTTAGCACAACAGGTGCCTGCTCGTCTGGCTGCAGACTGGAAGAATAAATATCAAGCTCTGATTAGAGCACAGGAAAATAAGGCATGTATGCAGAAATCTAGAATAGACTTAACTTTCTAATCCAGTGATTTATACTGTTTTGTGACATTAAGGTCGCAACTGTTGACTCACAAAATTTGTTTTTATTGGACCATAAGAAAAAATAATAATAATCAAATTGTGGAGAATGCTCATGTTGTGTTCCCATGAGCATGTGTGACATTTTCAAATGCTTTGTTTTCAGTCCAGTGACATTTAATGATGACATTCGCTAACATGGAAGAATAAGAAAAACACAAGCTGGCAGTGACCGGGCTTAAAATCAGTGGCTCTTTGTGACCTTTACTAATAAAATTATGATTGATCACTAATTGTTATTATAAGAAAACAAATGTTTTGGTGACTAATAGTGGCAGCTCTGTTTAACTGATGTTAGCTAGCTCCTCAGTGTATTCACAGTTGATATAAAATGTATTATTATGATGTCATGTGGGAAATAGATTTTGATAGAGTATTGTGGTAACATCAGTGACTTCAAATTATGTTTATGCCCCGTTTTTAAAAAGATAAATTAATTAATTAAAAAGCCAAATGAATCTGGGGTCATACGTCACACCTGATTGCGTCATGCTTTTAGGTGAATCCTTTTTTCACTGAACACCATCATGACTCTAAATGTTCCAGTTATTGGTACTTCACTAAAAATTAAGTGTGACGTCGACACGTCGTTCAAGCATTTTTCCAGCTTTTTTCTTTTTCTTTTTTTTTCTGTGAACAGAGTGAAAGTAAGCGTACCCGGGGTGCACTGTGGCACACATCAACAGTTAAGCTTTGCCCCTTCTCCTTTTGTTTAATTTTTTTTTTAATGAAATGTATTTGCTTTCCTTTCTGTGTTGTGGACGGAAAACCTGACCACTAGAAAGTGAGGTCTAAGCTTGCTAGCTAGTTAGGAGGCCGCAGGAGGAAGCTGGCACTGGCCCGCCGCTTTATCTGGACCGGTCAGATATCCGGATAGGAAACAACTGGAAGGCTTCTGAATACAAGACGCATTCGGAGCTCTGCGAGCCCGGGCCGACGTATACGGAAAGCATGCGTGATATATGATCGTATATGCATTTATTCTGCACTTAATGGCTTCGGGATTTTTTTTAAATATTATTATTTTTAGATAAAGCAGAGAATGAATCCTTTGCTATTATCCATCTCTGCTGAAAGGATTTAATTCGGGAAGTGACAGCCTTCAGCGCGCGTCAGCCCGTCTGATCAATGCAGGTTTTTCTCTGGCCGATTCACGTTTATATTTACAAGATTATTAAGACAAGACCTTCTCTTGTTTTGTGCTTGGTCTTAATTATTAGCCTTTCCTCATCTTCTTTACCATCTTTCCTTCGGTGCCAAGGTGTTTTGCGATGCTTGTATTTCGTCGTCCCTCCCGTAGCCAGTGGGATTTAAATATTACTTCTACAGAACGCTATTCTCATTAGAATAAATTACACTTTGACATGTTTAACTATCAGTTCCCTCGGGGGCTCCTAATGTATTGATCCGCTGTGCCTTTGGTCCGAGCTTTTTAAAGCGCTCTCCACAAATCCTGGTGTAAAGTGTGGTGGCCCACACAGCTACACAGCTGCCTCCTACTGCAGCTGACAAACTGTAAACACAGCAGCTGAGCAGCTGCAGGTGGTTCCACGAATGCATTTCAGGTACAAAGATATAATTATTTATTTATTATTATTTCATTTTAATACTCTGCAGCCAAAAGCTGACGCTGAAAAAAATACAAAAAGCTGGAAAGTAGCATTCTTGTTGCTTCTTTCCTTAAAATTAGATTTCACCATAACTGTGACTTATCTTGTGTTAACTGTGTTAAACAATTGCTAGATGAATTCACAGTAATCAGTGGGATGGGTGTGACATAAAGTTGGAGCTGAACGCTGACCTACTTCTCTGTGAAGCGGTTCATAATAGGAAATATATGTTGCTGATGATTCAGTTCTTTATTGTCCCTTTAAAACAATTTGTCTGACAAACAGCTTTGTTTTGCTTTGTTTACTTACACACACACACACACACACACACACACACACACACACATGCACACACACGCACACACATAATCTTTACTAAATCCCAGTCACCATACAAATTGTCAAAATATCAGCACAGCATATAGCAGCATTATGACCCATACAGTGTCAGCGAGGCTCCGAGTTGTTTTGATGGATAGTAATGATGGCCCTGCTATCGATGACAGTATCAGAAGTAGCTGTAATAATGATAACAAAACAATTCAGAGAGATCCACTCTGCGAACAGTCTGAGCTAAAGGAGCAAGAGGTGAGTGAGAAACACAATTCCTGGAAACTGATTGGGAAAATATAACTTTCCTGGAATTGTACCTCATTCCCCTCACCCTTCACCTTACACTCTTTTATTTACTACCCTGCACAATGCATACACACAAACACACACACATGCATGCATAGCCATTCAATTCCATATAAAGAGAGCAATGGACTCACCAGCCTGCGTTTAGGCTTGATCAGTGGTCTGTTCTGGCCATTCATCTTGTGGTACAGCCCACAGGCGTTGCACAGGTAGTGTCCGGTGCTGTCACGTCTCCACAGAGGTGTAGAGGTAGCTCCACAGTTTACACACTCACGGCCCTCTGAAGGAGAACACACATGGACATTTGTAAAAACTGCCACCTAATTTAGAGCTTAGCCTGCGGGCTGTATTTATTCTTGGTGTTGATGTGTGCAAGTGTGCGCGGACATGTTTCATTTAGGTGGCAAGGTTGATGTGGCAGCTCTCCCAGCAGTTGTAATTCACACTGACAAACAACTTATTTTAAGCCCATTAAAGGTAAAATAATCTGCTTTTGTATCAAGTGATGGTTTATTTAGAGAAGAAATTAATATCTAAATGTGTTATACTAGACAATGAAGTGACTCTTTCAGAATTTACACTATCAGATGCACAAAGGAGCCAAAAGCTGACTTTATTGTTCATCTCTGCTTCATACTCAATTTCCAAGGCTTCAACATCAAGTCTTATTTTTCTTCTAAAATAAGTCTTGACATAAAACACCTGTAACGCTACATTAAATACATTTAATTATTTTCAAGTACTTAAAAAAATGCCATATAAGTATGTTGTTGTCAAAGAAATACACTTGTAGCCAGTTAGGATTTCATACGTCATAAGAATAATAATTAATAAAAAGATAGTTTGGGTTTCCCTGGACTTTGTCTCTGGTAACAAGTTGGTCAAACACAATCAGGCTTGAAGCTGATCTGTTATCAAATAACAATCAGGACAATGTATTAATGTCTTATGTAACAGAGAAGCGACTCTTAGCCTAAATACTGAGGTTTTTGGCTCCGTGCGCCTGCGGATCATCCTTTCACACCTCTGGGCTGGATCCAGTTCACTGTTCGCGCGGCCAGCTCAGGCAATTACAAAGTCACGCTCAACAAAGGAGATTTATCAAAGTGGCTCTGTGCTGGAGATCTGTGGAGTGTATATGCTCCGGTCTGTAACATCATTCCCTCCGAGAAAACGCTAATAAAAAAATGTATTTAGTAGTTGTTTTTCTACTTGTGTTTCACAAATGTGAAAAATTAATGAGGCAATCAGCACAGCGTGCACATAACAACTGACTGGCTGTGTTTAGTGTAAATTGCGGAGGAACTCAGTGCAGAATTAGGACGTAATTCATAAACAGACATTTTTTTAATATATTAAACTGATTTATGCTCTTATAATGTGGATGACAGTAAAAGAATTGGGAAAATAAACGTCCTAAAACGGCGTCTAGTTAAGGTTGTATTCTCTTGGTAAATGGTGCTCCTGTAAATATTTAAAATTATTTTTATTTAATTTTATTTAATAGCAGCTATTGTGTTGGTGGTGATTCTAACTGTGGCATTTAAAAACTACTCTAGGTTTAATAAACAATTGGCTTGTATTTTTTTACTGACTGGCCATAATTACCGAGAGTGAAAAATCAGTTTATTATTATTAACAAATTGCGTGAATTTAAAGGAGGTTAAAAATCGCCAAAGCCAAACGAGTTACGCAAACCAAGATTTCTGCTTCCTAAGTAAAAAAGCCCAAACAGCAGGGCGCCACAGATCGTTTTAAAAACGCATACATCGCGGTGGTTTGTGATTTCCCTAGAGTTAAACATTCTTTAGGTTTAGTTTAGGCTGGTAAAAAAAAATTAAACTGAACCGCTTAAACAGCAGTCCTGCAATAAGATCGTTACATAAACCATAGACAGACTTTACATACAGGTTCTGGCTTTGTATTTTCACATTTACTTTGTTTTATGTGTGTATTTAAATGTGTGTGAGCTGGACTCACCGGTGCAGGACCGTGTCTTGCCTTTGTTCTTGGTAGTGAAACTGGATGAGCCCAGCAGGCTGCCCGGGTGGAACAGGCTGCTGCCGTACTCGTGGGCCGCTGGGAAAGAGTAGGGAGCGTACGTCGGTATGGGGTGGTGGGTGGTGGGGGTCTGGGCGTTCATGGAGGCCAGGCTGCTTCTCAGCGGACTGGAGCCCTCCATCTTCATGCCCTCTGGCAGAGACACTTGGTATTTGATAGATTCCTTCTCGTCGATTCTGGTAGTGGACGACGGAGATGCAGCCCCTGGATCCGGCGACACGTCTTTGGGTGGCGTAGGGGGGAAAGTGTACAGATGAGTGCCGGAGTGGGACGGCGGCGTTAAAGAGGATGCTGAGACCGTGTTTGAACTGCTGCTGCACGGGTAAACGGCGGAGAGAGCGCCGGGGGACGCAGAGCCAGGGTGGTGCAGGCTGGGCTTACTGAAGGGGCTCACGGCCCAGGCGTTGTGGTGGTGAGCCGAGAGGGCAGGTTTCCCTCCGTCAAGCCACGAAATCCCCGGGCTGTGAAGGAGATGAGGCCGACAGACCTGAGTCCCCGTCAGACGAGCTGTGAAGCAGAAGCAAACTTGTTATTGTGGAGCCGATTCCGACTGTGGCGGCTGCAGGTTTAGAGGCAGAAATAGCAAAGACTTGTTGATACACAGGCCTGTTAAACACGTTAATAAAGTAGCATAATATATTTGTAACAGAAATGACAACAGTATGCTCTGAACTATGCGTGCGTAAAAGCAGGTTAGGACCGCACTGTAAAAAACTTCTAATCTAATAAAATGAATAAAAAACAAATAAACCATCCAGACTGTGAAATACAAACATTTGGGTCAATGTAAAATGCCCCAGTTTATAAGAATCATAAGCCTGCGAGTTATTTATAGGCAACATAAAATAGAAAATAAATTAACAGACGTTTTCACAACAACCTGCAGGTACATTTCAGGTTAACTACTGCCTTTTTAATGCCGTGACAAACATCAACTCAGCGCACATGTAGAAATGTGTTTTCTCTTCTGTTTCTGATAGACTCCCGATAAGCCAGCTGTTCCTGAGTTTCTGTGTTTATTGTGTTCGTTATTGTGTTCGTTGAAGTTGCACGCCTGCGTTAACTCCATCTTACCGTGCGCCTGGCTGTAGGACACTCTGGCCCTGGCAGGGTTGGGGTAGTATGGGTTTCCTTGTGAGTCCAGGTGATTAAAGAAAACATCCACCTCATCCGGAGGCAGGAGCTGCGCCGTGGGCTCCATGTAGTTGTGCCCCAGGCCGGGATGGTGAGAGTCTGGGTGTTGTCCGTTCAGCACGGCGTGGGGATGCACCCAACGGGGCTGATCGGCAGCCACGTCCATCTCTGTGACTCTCTGTAGCGCCTTCACAAAGTCAAACGATATCCAGGTAGGAAGGGGACAGAATACCCCTGAAATATCTCTCCTTCACGAGGTTTTCACTCTCGTCCACTCACAGCACAGAACTGGAGCTTTGGCTTTCGTCCCTCCCTAACTCAGCTCCTCTCCTCTCCTGAACATTCAGTCGAGTTTGACACTGGAAACCTGCAACAAGTAAACATCACAGGTTAATATTTAAAAAGCAGAGGTATTGTGCAGGCTTGTAGGCATCGGTGCACTAAATGCAGATCGTATGGGTGAATCTGGTGCACTAATGATGCAGCGGTAGCAAAAAACAAAAACAACACACCAAAAAAACCTCAAAACACACATCATTCAACACATCATTCTTTATACCCATCAACGGGCTGATATTCTGCTGTGCGACAATAAGGTAAACATATCTTACCTTTGACAATATTTTATCTACAGTATCCGGTCGGGTGATTCCTCTTTGGAAAACGGCTGTCTGTCCGCGTTTGCTGCTGCAGGTCCTCTACAGTTTACGATTGTGTTTGTCAGAGTAAACTCTGTCCACTGGGACTTAAAGCAACACGTATAACTGTGGCTGACAGCGCGGGGCCTGGCTTGTTAAGCTCATAGGCGGAGTCTCCAATAAAGCTTGGACCCAGCCAATTGAAAACTACCTCCGCAAAACCTCAGAGGCAGCGCCTGCGCCCAGAAAATCACGGAGACATTTCTGTAATATTCCTGCAGACATTGTCTGGCTGCTTGAGGCCAGGCGTGTGCAACTTTTATTGAATTTTAGGTCCCACGCTGTTTAAAATTCGCCAAAAATACATTTTTAAAATGTTTAGTGCATTTAGAATCAGTGTGAAATATAAAGCTCCCCCCAAGCCTACATGCATTTCAGCCACCGTGGCTAAGAGATCAGCTTCAACAAATCAGTATTTCTTGTTCGAGTGTGTCAGTCTGTTGCCGCATCTTATTTTGCAGGCGGTTTATTACATGAGACAGCTCCATATACAGCGAGCTCGCTGCTGTTTAATTAATAAAGGTGGGCTGATCATTTTCTTTAATGTATACATTAATGTTCCGATGAAGAAGCCATACTGGCAGCGTCGATAATGTTTATTAATCACCTTTTTATGTATCCAGTTATAAAATGAAGGAGTCAGTATTGCATGTCATTTTATTTGTGGTTACACGTTATTATTATTATTTTTTAAAATATGTTTAATGGTTTGTTTTGCTGTGTGCAAGCTGAAAGCTCTCTCTCTCTCTCCCTCCTCGCTGCTTGATTGACAGACAATAATTGGAGAGGGAGCGCGTGCAGCCCCGGCCGGCAAACGCTGCCGCCTGCTTGACGCCGTCTCCTGACGTCAGTGCATCTTAGTGAAGAAAAAACAGATTCAGCAGGACATGAACTTTTTCCAAGACTGAGGGACCAGCAGAGAGAGGGAGAGATTTATCGGACTGTACTGTAGTCCCAGCGGATGAACTCGAGGAAGGACACTGCAACTGATATTTACACTTTGGGAGCATTAATAATACATCAAGTACATCCTCCTGACCCTGCTGTGATTTCGAAGAACAGGCCAACAACCGCCAATCGAACAGCAAAGATTGGGAAGAGGGCAGATTAAAGATTAGATTCGATTAGATTAAAAAGTTTGACTGTGTAAATGTCCTCATTATTTATTCTTTTTTTTTTCAAACGCTCATTAAAGTTGTCTTTTGTGTGCAAACGCACTATCTATCTATCTATCTATCTATCTATCTATCTATCTATCTATCTATCTATCTATCTATCTATATATATATATATATATATATATATATATATATATATATATATAAAAAATTCGTTTTAAGCAGTATTAAGAGGACATCCATAGCATAAAGAAAGCAGAGAATACCAGAGGGACAAGTGAGCAGTATTAGAGCTCATCAGCATGATAATGTGGAAATACACATGCTTTGAGTGTGAGCCCTTTTGATCTGGTCTGGCGATAAAAACCTTATCGGCAGCGAACATCCACTTCCATTTTAGGACTTGACATTAATTCTATCCACCCTTTTATTTACGGCTCTTTTTCTCACACGAGCCCAGGAGAAAGAGAGAGGTCGCTCCCCGATTCAGCTCTGAGAATTTCATTATAGGGCGAAAAAGGAAGTGGTTTCCCCTCATAATAAACGCCGAGCAGACTTACAGAAAATAGAGTAAAATAAAATAAAATAAAAAATTCTAAACGTGTTACACATAAATGCAATGATCTACGCGAAATCACAAATTATTATTATTATTATTATTATTATTATTATTATTTGTTATTGTCGTTGTTGTTGTTGTTGTTTTTACTTGCTGCTTTAATTTTTTTTGCTTTTAATTATTTTCAAGTGCCTGTTACATTGATGTGTGCGTGTGAGACTGAAGGAGAGAGAAAGAGAAATCCAATCCTGGTGGGATCCTTGGATCCCCTGATTATAGCCCATCCCTGGGTAATTTTTCATCGGTGCTGGCTAATCTTTGTTCTTTGTGAAGATAATAAATAGCCTAATCGTTATCAGCGAGCTGCTGGAGGTGTCGGGGAGAATGAGGCTGATCGGCCCGGGAAATAGGCTCCAAAGTGCCGCGGAATAAATGGCATTTCTTATCTCTCTCTCCCAGATTATCGCCGCCTTTTCAAACTCGCACAACAAATACATCTAATGCAGCGAATGCATCACTTATACTGGACTAGATCTGTGTGAATGATTGATAGATAAACAGATAGAGAGAAGAGGGGCGGCGGGGGGTGATGTTGGCTATTATTTACAAGTTTAATGTTGTGCATGTGCAAAGTCTTTATTCGGTGCATTTGACAGCATAAATACAGCTTGGCTTCCCATTATTTTTGGGTTATCTGCAGGAGCCATCTGAGGTTCCGGCTCTTTGTTGTGGGATATCTAATTTCTTTCTTCTTGGATTTGACTGCATAAGAGTTAAACAGACGCAGCCGCTCCAAGCAGAGAGAAGAAGAAGAAAAAAAATTGAATAATGTTTTCACGTGTTGGAAATTTTGCAAATGGCAAAAGCAGGCGATAAGCCTCGCAACGGTTTGGTAACAGCGCAGAGATTGATATTTGTTTATTTAATCAGTCATGATCATGGCTGAAATCACGCATGACTCCGTATTGTTTGAAAAAACTCCTGCTCATTTAAATAACAGAATAAAAATGTTTGGTATGTTTGAAGGAAATTAGGCTATTCTGAAATTCTCCCATAGCCCCAAGTTGAAAAGCAAATTTCAACAAAGAGAACGGTTCTACCATCATTTGTCATTTCTGCTATGTCAGGAATTTCGATATAAAGAGAACACTTTTATAAGACAATATGCTGTTGATAAAACTAATCAGGACAAAGCCTGTGGTTCAGGGCTTCATTCAAAGAAAAGGAAAATCAGTGTTCCGTCATGCAGACAAAAAGAATAGGAGGAACCTTTTTTTGTTGTTGTTGTACTGTGGATACGTGTGTTCGTGGGGAGTGATCGGTTAATGCAGAAAAAAGGTATTTTCCAATATATACAAACTGGATGCTTAATAACTTGGCAGCTGCAGCAGGCCTGGGTGCTGCTGATGGTCTCCAGGGTAACGCAGATAACAGCGCAGTCATTTTCCATATCGTACAGTCTATTATATTCAAGGATTAGTTCTCCTTCCCGAAAAGGTCAAACAGAAAGTCAAACCAGGCAAGAGCGCTCCTCCTCGCTCCACTCCCCCTACAATGACAGAGCATTTCCCATTTCTCTCCCCCCCCCCCCCCCCCCCTTTTTTTTTTTTTGTTCATATTGCACCAGTGTGAGGGCCTTTGCTCAGATGCTTTGATAGATGCAAGCATCGCGGACAACAAACCTCTTTGCATGTTCCTAATAGCACTAATTCTGGGTTGAAGACTGTGACAAATTACATAAGGCTTCAAAGTGAGGTAGCATATCAGTCTTTGCAAACCCCTTCAAGTTGTGCCCAAGTCTGAGAGAAGATAGGGGTAGGTTGATGACTCCCGCACAGACGTAATCACAGTCCTTCAAACGCTGCCGGTAATCTGCCTGCATAGGTTACTCTAAAGTATATATTTTGAAGGCAGCTGAGTTAATACGTGAAATACCAGAGATGACCATTTAAAAAGTCTTTTCTTCTTCTTCCTTTCAGAGCTGATTGCTGAGACATCACAGCGGTGTGTGACAGTTATTCCTGAAGTCAAAAGTTTTCCTTTTATAGCAAGTTTTTTGCGACAGGTCATTAAGTGCACATGATTTAACATCTAATGGAAATGAATGAATGAATGAATAAAGGGTGCGTTTAGAAGCACTTATAGATTAGATTAGATTCTGCAGTCAATAAAAAAATAATGGGAAAATAAAATAAAGTTCCTTAAAGTAGTGGGTCTAATTTAAAAAAACATAAAACTGATGTAATTCTCAGTTTCATTTTATTCAAAGTTACTTTTAAAACAATGTTTGTTTTTTATTTGATTTTTTTCTTTATTAGAAATTTAGCATCATTCGAATTTGTTTGATTTCATGGATAATTAAATGTTTAGATAACTTAATTACTTGAATTAAAATTCAATTTGAATTAGTATGTATGTAATTATATGTATTTTCCGATTTTATTGGATTGAGCATACAGTGACAGCCAGTGTTCAAGAATCCTTTTAAATAAAGTGAATACATAAAAAATTACAAATATGACGTCCATTTAAAAAAAGTTAATCTCTCGGCAGCTTTTTGAATAACTTGTTAGAGCTAGACTAACTCTTGGCCTGCAAATTAGGAGGACTCCTAATGGTAAGACAAAACTGTGCTGCTGGTTGAAATAATCAGGCAGACAGTGACACCTAGGGGAGAGTAGTAGTTCTGTTCACCCTGATTGGGAAGATTTAGATTCTGCTTCATTGTATATTTTGCAGCAAAAAAAAAAAAAGGGGTGGGGGTGGGGTTTAAAAAGGCCAATGACTAAACCTTTGTATTTTTCACCACCATCATCCAGAAAACAAATGTGCCACAATGCTTTTGAGAGAAAGTTGTTCATCCCTTAAAGTGTCTGAGATTTACAGGATCTATGCCGAGGAGCAGTGATGCTGTAATCTTTCCTTTTCCTTATGCACAGTTTACACTTTATAAAAATAACCATAGTTAGGCCGCTGTCCTTCATGCTAGCAAGCTGCTGAGCAATGAGGTTAACAAAACGGGCCCAGCAGCCTCAGCACCTTAATAGTGTCATTAACAGATTCTTATTTACACTGTAATCCAGTGATGTGTTCTAACATATGCCCACTGTGGTGACCCCTTGTGACAACAGAGCAGTTGTAGCTTTTTATTCTGTAATTACTGATTCTTCCCTATTTTCTAAACTCCTGTTGTCCACACATCTCAGTGAAAAACTATTTCAGCATCTTGAATATCTTTAAATATTCTCATTTGATCTTGCATTTCTCTCTGTGTAGCTTTTCTTAGTCATTACAGGTCATAGGTTCACTTCCTGCCCAGAGAGCAGCAGGATATGAGAGTTTACAACACCTTGTCACTAACCACTTGTCAATCAATCTCTGTTTCACTGCAGCTGTCCGGGGAGTTGTAGAATTCAAAACAACCTTTTCTCCCCCCTCAACCTTCACGTGTTCATCAATTTCACTTCATCATTCTTTTGTTTTGTCTTTGTGCTAATCCAGTTCCTGTGGGTAGAGTGAGTGTACGTCCGAGTGTGCAGTGTATATGTTAAGGTGTGTAAGGACTGTTCAGGGAAAATGGCCAGAAGTAAAACTAAAGGCTGAATTTGATAGTGACTTGTAACTTTTTCTACATTTTCTGTTATTACGACACCAAACTGAATAAGATAAATATGTACACAGTTTAAAAGGAGATTCTCTGTGCCAATTCATCAAGTTCAGCTTCAGATGCCCCTTGTTCATTTCTGTTTCTGTCAGTCAACCAGGAATCTTTAATGAGTTTTTCACAGATTAAATCAAGTAAAGTTAACCTCCAGAAATAGCCAGAGGAAATTTATCACCATCTATATGACAGAGACTTTGATGGATTTTATGAGGGCTTCAATAAGAAATTTACAATCAAAAGAACCAGTTTTGACCAGAAGAAATCAGTCTGGAGCTGCAAAACATATTCTAGCTTTATGATGAGAGTGACACAGCTTATTTATCTAATTTAATGTTGCATTTGCATGCAGTAATATCATGTTTTGTTGCTGTTATGAACTTACAGCAGTCATCTTTATTACCAACCGATTTTAAAATGCTTTAAAAATTTTTAATTTCCATTCATCTTATTAATCAGCTAGTTTTTTGTTATGTGGCTCTGGGAGCCACAGGCTCGAGACCCTTGGACCAAACATGCATTTTTTGCATGCTCTGCATCTACATGTGCATATGTTCTGGTACACATGGTGGTGTTGTGTGTTTTTGCATCTGTCTGCTCATTCTGTGTCTGATCCTCAATGATTTCCCGTCTATAAATCCCCAGACTTTCTGCTTGGCTTAAGCTGATTCTACAGAGCTAACCTATCCTACATGTCACACGCACATCAGACACAGAGGCGCTGAAAAAAAGACATCTGATCCATTCCTGTCTCTTACTTGGTCTTTGTGTAAAAAGATGCCTACAGCACACACACACACACACACACACACACACACACACACACACACACACACACACACACACACAATAACAAAGGAAAATCTCGTAGCATTTACAGAAATTCAGTGTGGCTTTTGCGGCTGCTCAGGCAGAAGACAGTGAAGTCATCAGAGTGCAGTGACAGAGTGTGTGTGTGTGTCTGTGTGTGTGTTTTCCCTCTTTGCCACAACTTTCTGCAGGTGCAAGAGAGAAAGCTACAGAGAGAAGAGAAACACAGCTGACCATTGGGCTGCTTTACCACATCCTTCATACTGAACTTTACACACACACACATATGCTCATGCACACATGTACGCACATTCATTCTTTCTCTCTCAGTATTCATATTTCATAATTTGACAAGCACAGTGTGCATATTTAAAGGATTTATTGGATTATTAATTGTGAAAGGTCTTCCTGGTATATTATGATGAGCTGCTTCTGACCCCCTGGAGGTCGCCCGCATGAATTTTGTTGTCAGCAGGTATTATCAGATTAGATAATCCTTTGATTTGGAGTCTGCCTGATCAGCACTCTCAATCGTTTCACCCCCTCTCCTGTTATTTTCTCCGTCTTTCCCTCACATCAGAGGTGGATTATTATGGAATTGCATGAGACGTAAATGCTGATGGAAGTAAAGCGCTTTGGAGCAATAATTCACGACACTGAGAGCACGCCATGTTCCTCTCCTGTACTCGCTAAAAGAGACTGAGGCTATACAGGGCAGCAGGCAAAGGCCTGGCCACTCAGCAGATGTGAAACCAGTAAGATGCCTTTGGGAGATCTTAGAATGAGGAGATTTGTATCACAGCTGTGCAGCAGACACATTTGCAGGATGGCAGCTAAAGATGAGCAAATGAAGCACCTACACAGCATCAATGATAGCATTAATGTGGTGTTTCTAATAAAGTGCTTGTGAGCATGTATATTCATACACATGTGAGTGAATCAGTGAACCAGCTTCCTTCTGTGTTAAAAACACTGAAGATTCATTTCTATGAGCAGCACATTTACAGTTTTTGCTCGTTGCTTGAACACTATAAACCCATGCTTAGACTAAAGTAACACAACTTGAAGCTTTTGTTACCATACCTCAAACACATGTACCCATACCTTAAACAAAAGTGCTGCTTTGCACTCTGGTTGCAATTATGCAACACACTTACTCCTTTATGCAACACACATGGTCCTGCACACTACACTCTATTTCATACATAAGACACTTCGTTCAAAAATGAAATTTCAGGGTGCCATTTGGAAAACACATGTATCCAAAATACAAAACACATCGGATAATTGCAACCACTCAAATATACACCTGAAGGCACTTACTTGCAAAACTGAACACCAATTAGCCAACCACAAAAAGCCCTCAGTTTAGCCATTTCAAGAACTTTGCAAGCATGGATGGAGGGAGAGGAAGAGGAGGAGGAGGTCAAAGAGGCCATGCACGGACCCATATTTCTGATGATATAAGAGCAACTTTGGTGGACCATGTCATCAACCACGGCCTGACTATGAGGGAAGCTGGGCAGAGAGTCCACCCACATCTAAGCCGCTTCACAGTGGCATCTGTAATAAGAAAATTCCGACTAGAAAACAGGTCTGTCTTCATCTCACTGCCTTCTACTCTACTCAGATGGTTTTCATAGTACTGTTCTACAGTTACCATATCAAGTGTACAGGGTATTGCAGGGTGCTAATGCTCCTTTTGCAGCCAAAGTGGTAGTTTCTGTGAAACATACCATGATTACTTATATTGAAGTACAGTGTTGTACAGTGGATGATACAGTATATACAGTGAAGTACTGTAAGAAAAATAAGCAAACCGATGACAATATGTGGTTGTATTTCTCTAGAATGACTCGAAGACCTTCTGGGGGAGGACGCCAACGCCTGTTCACACAACGGCAGGAACTTGCTGTTGTGGACCTAGTGAGGGCAGACAATGCCATCCGTCTCCACCAGCTACGACGGAAAATACTTGCAGACAGGCGAGTGTTCAGCAACATAGACCATGTGAGCATCACCACCATCAGACGCATCTTGGGAAAACACAGCATCACCATGAAGCAGCTCTACAGAGTCCCATTTGAGAGGAACAGTGACGGGGTCAAAGGACTTCGAGCTGAATATGTACCAATATGCCTTCTGAATGAACAATGGAAATCAAAGACTGCAGTGCTTTATATAAAGTAGACTAGTGTGTTCCCCCTGCTCTGTAAGTGTTTGCATATGATGCAAGTATGTGTCACTTTGTCAACAGAGTTACATTTTGACAAAGGAATGTTAGGTTTTGATAGCAGAGTTTAGGTTTTGAGAGTAGAGTTTCAATTTGGTGCAGATGTGAATGGTATATTTCCCAGTGTTGTGTCATGTTTACTTGTGTTTAGGGTTTTGGCACAATGAGCAAAGTTTTGCAAAATGTGTTCAGGCAACGGGCAAAAACTGTAATACGCAAGTGGTCAACTTTAATCTAATGTTGAAGTTGCTGCTTTAAAGTATCAAGTGAAGCTTTCTTATTATACCAGAAGTTCATCAAACACTGTTTTATCAAAACTATTATAACTGATTACATAAAATTTAAATGTCATGAATGACTAATTTTGATGTAAAGCTTATTGACTTTATTCACAAGTATTCAACTTTTTGATTTAAAAAAAGTGCTGTACCAGCAAGCACTGCAATAATTTTAGTCTCCAAAAGATTTTAAACATGCTGAATGTTAATCACATAAATATTTAGTTAATTAAAAGTTGTTGTTTTTTGTGTTAGAAAAAACCCTGCAGTGCCTCCGCTCCCTGCCTGCAAACCCTCTCCACCTCCACTTTCATGCGCACATTCATGCATAAAGATGGAGCGAGGCCTGCCACTTGGCGCCCTCTGAGCCCTCCCTCCCTCCTCTCCCCTCCTCACCTCAGCTCCTCACCACATCAGGATACACTTGTTCTGGTGAATTCCGGTTTCAAACGGAACGCTGCCTTTCTCTGGTTTTTTGTAGGACCAGTATTAAAAGCAGGCACATGCTGTCTCTCAGTGGTCCTGTGGTCAGGGAAACAAGCCTCTAACGGCCTGTTATACTCACACACCTTTCAAACCTCACCCGCTCCTGCTTCCTCCCCACCCTCAAGCCTTCCTCCTACTTTCCTTGCACTTGACAGCCGCCATGCATGCCCTTATCGCAATGAGAGCAGGTTAAAGTATGAAAAGTTCCTTCCACTGCAGGCCACTAAGTTCATCCTCCCGCCTCCTCCATGCTGTCACCTCACCAGATTCTTTTCTACTATGCAGTGCTGCTGAGCCCGAGGCTCATTTACACCACAGTCCGCATTAACACACCTGTTTTGTAATTTTGTAAAGTCTTAATTTCAAAAACTTACATCACTATGAGCAGATTTTGTCCTTTGACCTCCAGTACCAATTATGGCGCCCCCAGTGTTGAAAAGAGGCACGGCAACCTGAAGCTTACAGTCAAGTCAGGGCTGTTGTGCTTTCAGCGGTTCTCTGAAACCTTATGAGTTGAACAAAACTTATCAAAACCCCTGAAATAATTCGGAATAACATATATGGCTTCAAAAAATAAGACCTCAGTTATTGTTTTTACTCATCGCACTTCACATAAACAGGCTGTAGGTTAAGCACAGTTATTGTCTCCGGCTGTTTATTTTCTGACAGAGCACAGTGTTGCTATTGTTCTCTCATTTCTATAGACACTTTGTTTGCCTTGTTTGCTATAGACTACTGTGCAGTTTCTCATGTGAAAGTTGTTTTCCAGATTTGCTCTAAGCAACATTGCCACCTGCTGTTAAACACATGGATGGGAATATCACATTCCTACAACTTCAGTCATTTTCAGCAGTCAAAAAAGGGGCAGCCCACATTTACAGTTTTTTCTGAATGCTTAAACCCTAACTGTGATTCCTGTAGCACAATCTCTAAAACTATTCAGACTTATAGCAAAACCACTCACTGAGTTTGCAAAACTAAAAGCACAAAAACTGCTTTGCACTCAGTTTGCAATTTTGTAACACACACTTTGCAAAACTGTAGGCACAATTCACTGCACAACACTCAATTACCAAATTTCCAACACACTCCTAGCAAAAGTATACACATGTATGGCTATCATTAACACTAACTTGCCAACTGTCTGGCACACTTTCACATGTGAAAACTTTTTTAGATAATTAGTTCACTTTGCAATCAGCCTAAGCACTATAATACAGGTAAGCTGTGTGTGCGGAGTACAATGGAGGGAGCAGAAAGAGTGAGAAGTAGAGGAGGCCGAGGAAGAGGACGTGGAGGTGAAGAAGTAGGATGAAGAGGACGACAAGGACAAGGAGGAGCAAGAGGAAGACGAGGAGGAGGGAGAGGAAGATGAGGAGGGGGGAGAGGAAGGGTAGGAAGAGTAAGAAATAGAATTGCTGATGACATCAGAGCTACAATAGTGGACCATGTAATCAACCGTGGAATGACCCTGAGGGTAGCTGGCCAACGGGTCCAGCCTAACTCGAGCCGCTACACTGTAGCAAGTACCATAGGGACATCTTGAAATGAG